>NC_057767.1:18352847-18456013 GCF_010389155.1 Erigeron canadensis | reverse complement strand
ATGGATTTTGTCACGAAGTTACCAAAACGATAGTGGTAAAGACTATATGGTGGTGGTAGATCAACTGACCAAGTCAGCGCATTTCCTACCTATACTTGAAGATTATCTATTGAGCAGTATGCACGTCTGTATCTTAAAGAGATTGTAGCTAACCCCGTGTCCCTGTATCAATCATTAGTGATAGGGATAGTCGATTTACCATCAGGATTTTGGAGATCATTACAACGAGCTTTGGGAACGCGAATCGATATAGCACAGCCTACCATCCGCAGTCAACGGACAGAGTGAGAGAACGATTCAAACACTCGAAGACATGCTAAGAGCCTGTATCATAGACTTTGGAGGAAGTTGGGACACTCATCTCCCATTAGTCGAATTCTCGTATAACAACAGTTATCACGCAAGTATCTGGTGTCCACCTTATGAGTTTTGTACGGAAGGAAATGTCGATCTCCATTCGCATGGCACGAAGTAGGAGACGCAACTAATAGGTCCAGAGATCATCCTCGAACTACTGAAAGAGTTGCTCAAATCAAGGAGAATCTTCTGAAAGCAAGAGACAGACAAAAGAAATATGCAACAACCGAAGGAAACCTTTAGAGTTTCAGGTTGGTGATCGAGTATGCTTAAAGTTTCCCATGGAAGGGCGTGGTCAGATTCATAAAGAGAGGGAAACTAGCTCCAAGATATGTCGGACCGTTTGAGATCGTAGAGCGCATTGTGCAGTAGCCTACCGTTTGAAACTTCCCCAAGAACTAAGTAACGTACACGATGTCTTCCACGTATCGAACCTCAAGAAGTGCCTAGCCGATGAAACAACATATGTTCCTTTGAACGAAATACGAGTAGACAGTAACCTAACCTTCAAGGAAGAACCCGTGGAAATTCTAGAACGATAGTCAAAAGCTCAAGAGACATAAGTATACTATGGTGAAGTTCGTTGGAACTCCCGTAGAGGTCCAGAATTCACTTGGGAACGAGAAGATCAGATGAAGCTTAAGTATCCGCATCTGTTCGCTTAGCGTATTATCCTAGTCTAGCAAGTAAACTTAAGGACTTAATTCCTAACTTGATACTTGATGCTTATTATGCAATGTGATATTTAGAAAAGTCAATGTGAAGCATGCTACTTTTTACTCTTGATGCAAATACACTTAGCACTAAACATGCAATCTATACTTGTAAACTTAGTGTGCAAGCGAAGCATGAAACATGATGTGTAAATTCGAATTTCGGGACGCAATTCCTTTAAGTGGGGGAGAATGTAACAACCGCCTTAGAAATAATTTAAATAAATCCATGATATGTTCTAGTTTCGAATATGTGCTCACATGAAAATCTATTCACTCTTAAATCTTAAATTATAAGACGCGTCTATGGTCTATTGTGATAAGAATGTTAGGTTTCAAGACGTAAGCAATTGTATTCAAGAAATTCTAGTCTGAAAATGTTTCATTTAGACCCTACAATTATTAGAATCATTAATTAAGGGAAAACTATAAAAGGGTTAAAAACCCCATTTTTCTACTTCTTCACCATTCCCCCCCCCCCCATCTCACCTCTCTCTCTCTCTCTCTAAAAACACACACATACATTCACCATCTTCACCCACAAAAATTCATCATTTGATTTTGAGTTGTTAAACCAAGATTTCTTGCATTTTTAGCTTCCTTGTGATAATCAAAACATATTTCTAGTATCGATTTTCAGGTAATGACAGCAAATTTTGAGATTTTCATCAAAATAAAAGTTTACTTTTCAAGTGTATGTTCTTGATGATTTGGTCCATTTTTGGTGTAAAAATCGTGTTAAAAGTTAGTGGTTTGTGTCTAAAAGTGTTTAGTAACCTTTTCGTGATCAAATTTGGGTCGTAAACGTGTCTTAATCTTCAAAACCCTCGTTTTTGTTGAACAGTCCCAAATTCGTCCTAAAAACACTTAAAACGAATTTAGTATCCTAGAAACGAATTTAAGTCTTCCAAAACGAAGTTAAGCTTCAAAACGAACTTAAGCTCCAAACAAACTTAAGTCCTCAAACGAATTTAAGGTTTATCTTCGTTCAGATACACCTAACGAATTTAATGTTTATCTTCGTTCAGATACACCTTACGAATTTAAGGTTTATCTTCGTTCAGATACACCTTACGAATTTAAGGTTTATCTTCGTTCAGATACACCTTACGAATTTAAAGTCTATTTTCGTTAGTTGTAGAAATCAGATTTTAAACTTCGTTGTAATCCAAGTCTATCATGTACAAGGAAACCCTAATTAAGGTATAATCAAGACATATTCGATCTTGTTTATCAAAGTGCGAGTTTAAAGACGTTCATTACGAGTCTAGTGTATGAAAAACACTGTTGAGTCAAACGTTTAAGGATCTTTAGTGAACCAAATCATCAGTACATCAAGGACACTTAGTAAATAAATAATCACGAGAACTAATACATGTATCCATCTATGCTCAATGGTTTGTGATTAGGTTGACATCAAGACATACTTGGATTCGAGTAGATATATTTTACTATATCTGTGCTTATACCCTGTGCTTGTAGAACTACGCTTGTAGCAGATCACTGTGAGTCTTCGTAGCCCCTTTTTCTTTACTTATTTCGGGGTGAAAGGAATACTACTCATGCTTTTATACATGCCGTAACTACTTTTACTACTCTTTGGCTATTTGACTACTTGTTACATATTAGCCGGTCCTATTGAGGATTGTGTGTGCTCTATTGATACTATTAGCCGGTCCTATTGAGGATTGTGTGTGCTCTATTGATACTATTAGCCGGTCCTATTGAGGATTGTGTGTACTCTATTGATACTATTAGCCGGTCCTATTGAGGATTGTGTGTGCTCTATTGATACTATTAGCCGGTCCTATCGAGGATTGTGTGTGCTCGCTTACTTATGTGCAAGTTGGTCACTAGCCACTACATACGACTTAATACTTGAGATCTATTGGCGGTATAAAATGCTTTTATACTACTTGTTTATACTCAAACCTACGAACTCACCAACCTTTGTGTTGACTCTTTTAAGTATTCCTTTCAGGTAATCAGGCTAATCGTGGCTAGGAGTGGTAGCATGGGACTATTAGCAGACTTCAGGATTTAGGGTTGGAGTTTGCATGCTTGTACTTTGTGTTGGGTGGCAATATGCCCAATCGTATCCCCTGCGTGGGAACCTTTCGTACTTGATTTGATCATCTTTGTTGAACTTGTGTGTGTAATAACTACTACTATGCTTGTTGGGTTATGAAATTGACTATTTATGTTTATCCCAAGCACTCATTTAGTATTCCTATGTAACATCCATGTGCGCGTGTGCTTTATCTTACATCCCGAGTTTTCCGCCGCTGTCGGGGTGTTACATGTGGTTAGTCATACTGAACCACCATGTGCAACATTAATGTCTTCCGAGAATGTATTTTCTATAAAGAAGATGATGTCTGAATTAATGGATTCTGGAGTCATGAATATTATCTCTCCAGATTATGATGAAACTGATAGTGATGATCTGATGGCTATGATGGCTAAAACGTTTAACCGTTTCAAAGCCAGAGTTAACAGACCCACTAGACACACTTCACCCAGTTCTTCCACTGATAAGACCAATTTGGCATGCTTTAAGTGTGGCAGAAAAGGTCATTTCATGAAACAGTGAAAGTCCAATCAGTTTGTCTCACAATCTGGTCCATCAACTTCTTATAACAAGCCTGATGATAGTTACAGATTAAAATACAAAAAGCTTAAGGCTCAAATTGCTCTCATGTCTACAGAGAAAGATAATAATAAATGCATGGTGGCAAAAGAAGAATGGGTTCCCTCTGATGACTCATCAGTCGATGATGAAGAGGAAAGAGATTGTTCTTATATGACTCTAGCTGATGAAGAGCATCTGGTGAAAGAAGATGTCACATCTGGAAGATGGGTGGACATTGTCATTAAAAAGGTAATAGATTATGACAATGAAACTGATCCTGAGTTAAAATTGGACATTGCTGAAGCTTTAAACTCTGATTTAATGTTTGTGGAAACTGTTCATTCAGAAATGTCAAATAATTTTGAAACAAATTTTTCTGAAATGACAAACTTACAATCTAAGTTAAAAGAATTGCAAGATATTGAACTAGCTTTCAAAGCACAAGTTTTGGTTACTAAACAACTGGTCCAAGAAAAGGAAGAACTGGAAAATCTTTTATCAAAAGAAAAACATGTTATCCAGTCATGGCTTGAGACCAAGAAACCATATGATGCTGCACGTAACCAGTACCCCTCCCAAAAACGTGCATATTTGGGGGTGATGTTAATGCTGCTGCATTAATACCTGTTGTTGACCGACTACCTGAAGTGTTAAAACCTAGCACTATCTATGATGAACCAACAACACCCAAAACTTGTATTATTCCTCCTGTTCAATTATCTGAGGTTAAGACTGGAGCTCCATAGATGAATGCTCCAGTCAAGAAGGTTAAGCAGAATAAACCTTTGCCTCAAACATCTTCTAAAGAACCCCAGGTTCAGAAAAAGAAGAATGTTGTTCCTCCACCTAAGCCAAAAGTACAGTCAACTGGAAAGGCTATGGTGTCATCTGAAGAAAATATTTTGTTAAGGCTAGAGAGTTAGTTTCAACTACTGGCTCGTCAAGTTCAAAGTTGTAATGCAATAATTAACAATTTTGAGGGTACTTCATCTGGCCCTAAACAAAATACAAAACCTTTTTCCAAGAAAGAAAAATCGAGCACACCTATTGACAAGAAAAAGAAAAAGGTTTCAAAACTGTCAGTTCCAGTGGTGTTTACTGAGAAACCCACTATGTTTGAAAGTAAAATCAACCAGATATCTGTTGGGATCCATCCTTGTGGATCCAGAGAACCCATCAGTCGATGGGTTCGCAAACCTTTAAATTAATAATCTGGTGGATGTACAGGGCGATCGAAAGAAATATATTTGGTATCTTGACAGCGCTGCTGGCAGGACAATGACCGGATGTAAGACCCTGCTGGAGGAGTTCGAAGTTTCAGACGGACCCTCCATTACTTTTGGAAATGATGGTTCTGGAAAGACTGAGGGATACGGTGTTCTGAATAATGGTCAAGTCAAATTCAAACGAGTGGCTTATGTAAATGGGTTGAAATATAATCTCATAAGTGTGAGCCAGTTGTGTGATGATGGCTACCAAGTGTTATTTAACATCTCTCAAGGCATCGTATTTAATAAGGATTGGAAGGTAGTATTGATTGCTCCCAGAAAAGGGAATGTGTACGTGATGGATATGGAAAGCTCTCCTTCAGAGCAGTGTTTCTATACCAAGGCTGATGAAGACACAAACTGGCTATGGCATAAAAGGTTGTCCCATTTAAATTTCAAGGATATCAACAAGTTGTCCAGAAAACAACTTGCAGATGGGATACCTTCTGTCTCCTTCAAAAAGGAAAGGCCATGTCCAGGATGTGAGATGGGGAAGCAGAAACGCACTAGTTTCAAGACAAAACAGAATTTTAGCATATTTGAACCTCTTCATATGCTTCATATGGACCTCTTTGGTCCAGTGAATGTTCAGACTCGTGCTGATAAGAAATATACCTTGGTAGTTATTGATGAATACTCCAGATATTGTTGGGTAATATTTCTTAAATCAAAGAATGAAACTGCTGCTGAAATCATCGTTCTTATCAAGCAAATTGAACTCAAATACAAGCGAAAAGTGTGTCAATTAAGAAGTGATAATGGAACAGAATTCCAGAATGCAACTCTGGAGAAATTCTGCACTGACACTGGCATCTCCCAGAATTTCTCATCAGCACACACACCAGAACAGAATGGGGTTATAGATAGAAAGAACAGAACGCTGATAGAAGCTGCCAGGAGTATGCTTGCTGAATCTGGTCTTCCTAAAATGTACTGGGCTGAACCAATTGCAACTGCTTGTCACACTCAAAATCGCTCAGTATACGTGAAGAGACACAAGAAGACATCCTATGAAATATTGAGAAATAGAAAACCAAATATTGGTTATTTTCATGTTTTTGGATGTCCAGTATACATCCTGAACGACTCCAGTCAGTTAGGAAAATTTGATGCCAAAGCTGATGAAGGATATTTCTTAAGATATTCAGCCATTCGCAAAGCCTTCAGGGTCTACAACAAAAGACTGGAAAAGGTCCAGGAGTCAATACATGTCACATTTGATGAGTCAAATGAAGCAATCAATCAAAGGCCAACCCTTAATTCTCCCCCAGAAAGTCCAATTATCTTTGGTGAATCTGATCCTATCACCTACAATAAAGATACATCTGAAGATGTTTCCAGTCATCCTGACTTGGAACTAGTGCAATTTGAAAAACCTTTCAGTAATACTTCATTCTATCCTTCAATAAGTTTCAAACTACCCTCTGAACTTGTTATTGGATCAGATGTTCGTCCTAATCCTCAAGTATCAGATTCAATTGATTTTGAGCCAGTAATCCAAGAAATGCCTTTAAATGAAGAATTTCATGATGCAAATCGTGATCTTACAGATTCTGATGAAGATGCTGAAGTTGTCTGGCAAGATCCTACTCCAGAGAATCAATTGAACTCTTGCACTGATATTGTTGTAAGAAACAATCCTGGTCAATACTCTAAGTGGACAAAAGCTCACCCAATCAACCAGATTACCGGTGACTCAAGTAGAGGGGTTCAGACCAGAAGTGTCTCTAGTGAAAAATGTTTATATGTTAGCTTCTTATCACTGATTGAACCGAAGAAGATTGACGAGGCAATGAATGACCCAAGCTGGGTGATAGCTATGCAAGAAGAGCTTCACCAGTTCGAACAAAATAAAGTTTGGAATCTGGTTCCTCCTCCAGTTGGCAAGAAAGAACCAATTGGAACCAGATGGGTCTTCAGGAATAAGGTTGATGAAGATGATCATGTGATCAGAAATAAGGCCAGATTGGTGGCACAAGGGTACGTCCAGACAGATCTTGACTTTGAAGAATCTTTTGCACCAGTAGCAAGGTTAGAAGCCATCAGAATGTTTTTAGCCTTTGCTGCTCATCATAAGTTCAAGGTCTACCAGATGGACGTAAAAAGTGCATTTTTGAATGGAGAATTAGAAGAAGAAGTTTTTGTCAAGCAACCTCTAGGCTTCATTGATGAAAAGTATCCACATTGGGTATATCGTCTGGACAAGGCACTGTATGGTCTCAGACAAGCCCCTCGAGCCTGGTATGATACTCTGACCAAACACTTATCAAAAAATGGTTTCAAAAGAGGTGCAATTGACAATACCTTATTTATTCTTCGTGAAAGAGGTAATCTTCTGTTGGTACAAGTTTATGTTGATGATATTATTTTTGGTTCTACTGATGAATCTTTGTGCAATAAATTTTCAAAAATCATGTCTTCAAAATTTGAAATGAGTTTAATGGGTGAATTAACATTTTTTCTTGGACTCCAGATTAAACAAACCAGTGATGGTATTTTTATTAATCAAGAAAAATATGTTAGAGATATTTTAAGAAAATTCGATATGAATTCTTCACCTTCAAAATCAACTCCAGTTTCTGCACCTTTAACAATAGATTTAGACCCTGATGGGAAGCCAGTGAACACCACTGTCTAAAGAGGCATGATTGGTTCACTCATGTATTTAACTTCCAGTAGACCAGATATAATGTTTGCAACATGTCTTTGTGCCAGATATCAGTCTAACCCAAAAGAATCTCATCTGGTGGGTGTAAAGCGCATTTTGAAGTACCTTAAGGGTACTCCCAGTTTGGGTCTTTAGTATCCCAAAGGCTCAGGCTTAGATCTAATGGGTTTTTAGATTCAGATCATGCAAGTTGTAAGATAGACAGGAAATCCACTACTGGTGGATGTCATTTCTTGGTGGCAAACTGGTGAGCTGGACCAGTAAGAAGCAAACTTCAGTTTCTTTATCCACTACTGAAGCAGAATATGTGTCTGCAGCCAGTTGTTGTGCTCAGATACTCTGGATGAAGCACCAGTTGCTTGATTATGATATTAATATTCAAAGACTCCTATCTTTTGTGACAATACCAGTGCCATTGCTATCTCAAACAATCCAGTCATGCATTCCAAGACGAAACACATTGATGTCAGGTATCATTTTATTCGCGATCATGTAATTAAAAATGATGTTGAAATCCACTTTATTCCCACTGATAAACAACTTGCTGACATTTTTACAAAACCTTTGGATGAGAAAACTTTTCAAAATCTTGTCAGTGAGTTGGGAATGTTGAACCCTTAATCTGGAACCTTGTTATGAACGTCTTTGTGACACTGGCAGGGTTCTTTGATTCCAGATTAATAAATCTATACCAGTAAAGCTATCGAATGCCTTTGTGATACTATCTTTGCACTGATAGATTTATGGATCACCATTCCAGGGGGAAAGACTCAGACCACATTTTTTTTTTATATATATCTAAGTTTCATGGAGAATTTATTGATTTATTTTCTCACTAGACAAATTTTTCTAAAAAATGTTTCTAGTACCTTGTAAATGTGTTCCTCTCATTAATACTGGATAAGTTGATGTGCATGTTTGAAGTAACTTCAGTTGCTTTGTAAATGTGTCCTTCTCATTTGTTTATATTAGTTGATGTGCGTGTTTGAGGATTACCAGAATGGTCAAATCTGGGTACTTACTGGAGTGTCCCTCCAGTGTACCATTAATGCATGTTCTACTGGCCTAATCCACCAGTGAAACTGGAGTGTCCAGTCAACCTCCAGATGCATTAAAATGAGTTTTTGTGTGTCAAATCATTTCTTTTTAATACTTAAGGATAGTGCATGCCAACCTTACAAATTTTTCATCTGGACAGTTACTGTTCAGCTTAAGTGGCATGACTTTTTCAATTTAAATGATGGTTTTGTTACCTTGGGAAGACAAAAAGTGCAAGTGGGTAATTTTTGTGGACTGTCAACCGTCATACATTTATGTGTGATGGGAAACATTAAATGCGGATGTCAAAACCGATCAAAACTGTTTTGAACTTTTTCAAACTTACCGTTTTGAATTCCATTTTCTCTTTCCTCTATAAATACCCACATTTACCTTCACTTTCAGATTCATCTCGAAAAATCATTTACTCTCATATCTTCAAATTCCTTCATTTATTTCCTTCTTCATTTACTCTCCAATCATCATCATCTCTCTTATTAAATTTCTGTTTTCACTCTTAAATTCCTTCACTTCCATTTTCATATATCTAAAATGGCTCCTAAACCATCTCCTAAAAATCTTCTAGCCGCAAATTATACTCCTGCTGATAATGTCAAGAAGGCAACTCATATATCTCTTTCTGCTGATGCCATCCGCATAAACATGAATAACTGGATGGCAAAACTCTTAACAAATCACACTGCAACTTCAATCATTGGAAGGTTGAACACCTTCTTCTTGAGTAGCTCACTCTATGGTGCCCTAACCCTAAATCCGAGCAAAATGTATCATGAATATCTTTGTGAATTCTGGTATACTGCTGTGTACGTGGAAAGTGATGAATCCATCCACTACACATTAAAACAAGGCACCAAACATTTCACCATTACTGTTGATTCCCTCAGAGATGCCCTGATGATGAATTACTTTGGTGAGAATGAAATGCCCATTGAGATTCCATCTGGAATCAATACCAGGGAGGTGTGCAGGTTGATGGGGCACACAGAAATAGTGGATGAGAATGGTCAGCTGCTCAGGAAGGGCACTGTATATATGAGCAGGCTGACAGATTCATGGAGGTATTTCTTCACTCATCTTGTTGAGTGTTTGGGTGGCAGTTCTGGAGGTTTAGATCAGATAAACCAGACACAACTCTAGATTGCTTACTGCTTATGGAATGGGTACAGGGTGGACTTTGCCCAGATCTTCTTTAATAATCTGGTGGACAGATTGAGGGTCAAGAGCAGGAAGGCCTTCATTCCATACATTCGATTTCTGTCCATCATATTCAAGAGGGCCTTGAAGAATGAGTACACTGTAAATACAACTCATTTTTCAATGTGTAAATACTGAGGTCGACATTCCATCGGTGATGCTTTATCAATTCAGAATTCAAGAAGATGCAATTGCATCATCACCTGATGAGGAGGTTGCTGGTGAGCCTCATAACGATGAGGAAATTGCTGATGATGTTACTGCTGAAAGGGTGCAACCCATTTCCTAGATCGCCCCAGATCTTCAGCAGCATGGTGTGAATATTTTTGAAATTCCACCTAATCCCACAAGGCCAAGGAATAGAACTCGTTGTCTTAGGAGAGACGGAGTTCTGGTATCATCCCTTCCAGAATTAACTCATCAAGATTCTGGAGAAATTGGTCAGGAAACTGCCCCAGTAACCACTTCCCCAGTACAAGTAGAAGGAAGTGGTGAAGAAGAAAGAGGATCTAGATCACCTCTTGTCATTCCAGTGGCAACTACTGAAAGTGGGGACATCATGGCTGCTGATGGGTCCTTAATTGTTGAAGAGGTTGAGGGGGAACAAGTTAGGCAGGTTGAAGGAGAAAATTTGGAGCAGGTGGCTCAGATTGATTTAAATGTTGGGGTGCAGAATGTACAAGTAGAGGACCAGGCAAGTGGAACTGGCCCAGATTGGGATATGGTTGATTCTCCACTGTCTGAGGATAATGATTTTGATATGAATATGAGTTTTCTGGGAGAAAAAGAAATTGATCGTACCATCCACTCTGTCTCCCAGTCAATTCTATCTGATATGCCTCCTCCACCCCCAGAAAATACACCAACAACCCTTCCAGAACAAACAACAACAACTCTTGAATCACCTTCTGCACCAGAAATTCAACATTCTGAACCACTGGCAGTCACCCAACCAACTGAAAATATCACAAGGGTGGTACCAGTATCATCAATCACCAGAATCACCAATCCTTCCAATGGTCTCTCCTCTTCTTCTTCAACCGAGGTCCAAGGCCTTTTTGATAAGGTGGCGGACCTGGAGAGATCACTTCAGGCTTCTTCTCAGGTTATTTCTGACTTCAAAACCATAATTTCCAATAATCTTAAGTCAGAAATGAACATTTTTGCTGGAAATGAGAAGATTGTCTTTGAGAAGCTGGATGAACTTGTCATGGCAACAAATAGAAATTTTAAATCAATACAAGTTGCAGTCCAGGAATCAAGGGGGATGTGGTGAGAAGTGTTCAGACTGCCATTCAAACTGAAGTTACTCAACCTCTGGCAAGTCTGACTGGTGATGTTCAGAATTTGACCACCAAAATAAGCTCTTTGGAGAGCAAGCCAACCCTGGAGAAAAGCTCAGTCGTCAGCACCCTCAGTGATGAAGTTGTTAGAAAGTTCAGAGGCAATATGTGAAAGAAATCACTGAGGAGGTGTCTGAAACTCTCCTTAGAAATCTCCGAGATGGGTTATTGCCTGAAGTTATGGAGATGATTGACGCCCAGTTGCCTCGCCACTTTCCTCAGGATCTTGAAATAATCAAAAAGGAAGTGATGTAGTTGAGGAAAACTGTAAACAACATTGCTCCAGTGTCTGGTCGAACATTTGACTCTGCTGACAGACAAAAACTGGATCAAGTGTGGAATCATCTTCAATCTGGAGATACTTCCAAGGGGGAAGGTTCTGGTTCTGGTACAGAGAAGGTTGATCTTAGGAAGAAGATCGAAGTCTGGAAGAAGGTTATTGGAGAAGATGTCACTGGTACTGAAGCCAGTGGACAAGTTGAGGAAGAGGCTGCTGGTACTGATGCCAGTGAGCCAGTTTTTGAAGAGTTCCCAGATATCACTACCACAATGAAAAGTCTCAAAAGAAAGAAAGTGGTATCTGGGGAACCAACAAATGAAGCAGAAGAGGAATATGTGTCTGCTGATGAGGCTAAGGCAAAGAGACTGGAGCAAGAGTGCATCTTAATTGAAATTTTCAAGAAAAACTTAAAAGATGACTTGATTGCTCACCAGTTAGATATGGCTAGGCATGGGACTCTGGATTCTTACAACGTTGGCAGGTTGGGCGTACAAATTGAAGTTTACTAGAAGATGAAGGATGATCCCAGGCTGAAGAAGTGTCTGGATGCCTTGGATGACATTTATATTCGATCCATGTATGCTCAGGATGAACAAGTATATGATTCTGAAATTTATGGTGTGAGCATACTGGATCTTATTGCCCAAAGAAGAGAAAAATTGAAAAATCTCCAGCAACAAGTAAGGGGTAATGCAACTGCTCTGGAGCATGAATATAGGAAGAAAGTTAAGGGTTTACCCAAGGCACCAGTCAGAAAATCCAAAGTTGCCAGAGATGCAGATCTTAGCACCTTCATTCCCTTGAACACAACTGAAAGGATCAATAAAGAAAAATTTCACCAAGTTGCTGAACAGAGAAAGATGTCCAGGGAAGTGGATGAAATGGTGAAAAGGGCTCAGACAAAAGAAAAGCATGAACATTTGTCACAATTTAGAGCTGATGTTCGATCAATACTGGGTGCTGAGATCCATCTGGCAGAAAATCATGACAACTTCTCTAAGTTCCATGTCAAACTCTTCAGAGAAGGGAACTTTACTGATGAAAGAAAAGACACTTCAATCAGGGCTTTTGGGTGGTCAGAATTAAGAGAGATTGGTCTTTCATTCAGGGGTAAAGATGTCTCCCAGGATATTAAATACTTTATGAAGAGAATTGGCAAAGAATGGATGAGGAAGGAGTTGATGGAGATGGAGCTGGGCCTAAGGACTTCTCTTACTTCGTCTTCATCTCCAAGTGTAAAGAGGAAGGCCACTGAAGAGCCAGCTGGGCATGCTGAAAAAAAACAGGCCTGACTCTGATATTGTACTTGTATTTATTTTAATGTTGATAAAATTGTAACTTTCCTCCAGTTGATGTCTATAAATATAAGTTGCAATTCCTTTTTTTTTTACAAGTACTTATCTAGATTAAGTCTAGAAATTAAAATGTACAAACTGGGAACACTAATGATCTATAAAGTGGCTCTCCAGAAATTCAAATTAGACTTAGTCAAAATTTTCAAGGATTCTTCAAGCACAAACTTGTATAGATAAAAGCTTGAAAATCCTTGCATAATTTGTAAACAAATAGGCGGAATTTGTTAGGTCCAGATTTATTGGACTTGCTCCAGACATAACTACTGGAGCCCTCTGAAGATTTGTCCAGAAATTATGTGAAGACCAGTGAACAACTTACTTGTATAGAAATCTGGATTCCACCAGATTTGTTCACTGGACTTCACTCCAGTCAAGATCTTTCCACTGAAGAACATTCTCACTGAAGTCTGAAGAAAGAAGTCTGACAAATAGTGGAGCTCACTGGAAGACTTACCAGATCTCCTGACTGGAGTCCATGTCAGTATTCTAGACCTTACAAGTCTAAACACTGCCTACGAGGAATTGACTTTATGCCTTTACATGCCTTTAACCTGACAATCCATTTGTCTTTTGTTAAAAGCCTTACACGCATGTAAAGGTGGTTGGTTAATTAGAAGACAAGTCACTATCATGTGACTTTATTCTTGTACTTTAATCAATGCTTTTAAGGAATTAAAGTAATTTCCTTAAATGCATGTAACCATATTTGTACGGCAAAAAGAATATTATATTTATTCTTTTTGCCTATAAATACCAATTCACTTCCTCGTTCAAATTACATACTTTTGCAATTTGGTGTCTTTGCTCAAATACTCTCGATCTAAACAGTCATACTTCACAACTTTAAGTATTTCGATCAAAGAGTTTTTTTAGCAAAGATTAGATCACTTGTAATTCATAGGTTTTTTTGGATACTTACTTTGTAATATCTTGTTCCGCAACAACCTTGTATTTTATTTAACATCAATAAATAAAATACACTTGAAAATTACATTGTGTCTCACCACTTACTTACTTGCTTATCTTTATATTGCTTAAGTACGTATTACGTTATATATATTCTTGCATTTATATTTATCGTAAAACTAGTCCAATCTAGTGCTTACTTGACGTTTAATACTAGTCCTATCTAGTGATTACTTAACTTGTTATTCTACACTTGTGGGTTAAACCATTGAGTGAGGGACTTGACAGAAAGTAACATTACTCCCACTAGCTCTGCGATATACACATGGCTAATCAGGATTCTGAACAAAATTAAACTTTTTGATCTCTTCATCAAACCTTTTATTCCAACTCCTTGATACTTGCTTTAGTCCATAAATGGACCTTTGAAGCTTGGATACTTTGTTGGGATGTTTTGGATCGAAAAAATCTTCAGGTTGGTCCATATAGACTTCCTCGTCTAGAAAACCATTCAAGAAAGCGGTTTTGACATCCATTTGCCATATCTCAAAGTCATAGTACGCTGCTATGGCTAAGATGAATGGCTAAGATGATCCTAATAGCTCTAATGTCCGCAACCGGAGAAAAGGTTTCCTCATAATCAACTCCAAAGAGTTGAGTATAACCTTTCGCCACAATATGAGCTTTATAGGTGTGTATATTTCCATCCATGTCGGTCTTCTTCTTGAAGATCCATTTACACCCAACGGTTCTACCATTTGGTGGAAGATCAACCAAGCTCCAGACTTGATTGTCTTTCATGGATTTCATTTCCATGTTCGCAGCTTCAAGCCATTTTTCAGATTCCGGATTTGATAATGCAGCATTGAAATTAGGAGGTTCATTCAAATCTCCTACCACGTGTTGTTCAGACTCAATCATAAGATTTAATCTATCACGAGCACGTATGGTCCTTGAGGACCTATGAAGTGGAATCGCTTCATCTTCAACTTGAAGTTCATCTTGAGATTCATCTCTTTGAACATTTTCCCCCCAAGTTGAAAATTGATAGTATCTTTAGAAGTTGACACATCTTCTTGATGCTCATCAAGCTCAACAATCCTCCCACTGTCTTCTTGAGATATGAGTTTCTTTTCAAAAAAACTCAGCATATCGATGAACCTTGACAGTGTTTTCTGTAGGAAAGTAGAAGTAGTAACCCATCGTTTCCTTTGGGTATCCTACAAAGATGCACTTGACAGATCTAGGTGCAAGCTTGTCAGGCGTATCTCGTTTCACAAGCGCCTCACATCCCCAGTCCTTTAAGTAAGACAATTGAGGAACACTTCCATGCCACAATTCATGCGGTGTCTTGTCAACTTTCTTAGTTGGAACCATATTGAGAATGCGAACAGCAGTCTCAAGGGCATAATCCCAAAACGAAAAAGGAAGAGTCGTATGAATCATCATCGATCGAACCATTTCAAACAAGGTTCGATTCCTTCTCTCCGAAACACCATTGTGTTGAGGAGTATATGGAGGAGTAAGATGTTGAACTATTCCACAAGCTTTAAGATAATCCTTAAACTCTTGACTTAAGTATTCACCACCTCGATCCGAACGGAGGATCTTGATGGTTTTACCGAGTTGATTCTCCACTTCACTTTTAAATTCCTTGAATGTTTCAAAGACTTCATGTTTATGCTTAATCAAGTAAACATAACCATAACGACTGAAATTGTAACAACCCTACTTTTTAATATTATATACGTGCTAGTTAAGTTGTCTATGTTCCCACAAGCCGTAGTTATACTTGAATCTAGTAGATAATGTCCTTACATTAGTGATCTAAAGCTATTAATTTGTTCTAAATTCAATTTAATAAAATAAGATTGAACAAAAACTTTATTAATGTTCAATCAAGTTATAAATAATAAAGCGAGTCTCACAAGTTGAGCTAGCGATTTAAAAACACTTGTAAATGCCCAACAATCTAACCATCAAGCCAACTAACTAATATTTGGTCATGGAAATAGTATGAGCAACTTAAAATATTTATAAGTCCTTATGTACAAAAAAAATGCTTGAATAATAATAAGTGTATATATATAAGCTTAATATAATTACAAGAATTGTAACCAATGAACCTTGTAACAAACTTAAAACACAAAAACATATACATACACATATATATATATATGACTTATGCATAAATTTATATATTCCTAACTAAAACAACCATTTTTTTACATTTAACTAACAAAACACTTACAAAAACAAATACCCACTAAACTTATACATACACTAATATACTTACACTATAATTTAACAAAAAAAAAAATACTCCAAACCCCTCCAAATACCCCCCCTTGAGGCCGGCCCCTTTCCCCCCTCACACACTCCACATTTTTGAATATTACATCTCCCAACTTTCCCTTGAAACTCACACAAAACACACTCTTCACTTTTTACACACACCAACTTTATTTTCTCTCTCAAAAACTCTCCTCTCCTCCCTCTCTTCTTCTTGAATTCGGCCAGCCCTAGGAACAAAGGAAAGACAAACCAAAACTCATCTAAACACTTGTTAATAATAAGGGTTTAGGTTAGATTAAGCAAGGGTTTGATTAAGCTAAGGATTAAGGGTTGTTTTGAGGTTGAAATAAGGGTTGTTGGAGGCTTCATAGGTCACGAAAATCTGCATCATTTCATCATCAAAAAGTGCTCTTCAAGGGTATATATCTTCATCCCTTTACTAGTTTAATCTTATTCTTGTTTATATTAAAAAGGTTTTATCAAGAGATTGTGTTTTCTTTATGTTTTCTCTTAAAAATACACTTGATGAGGGCAAAGTTGATAGGATCTTTCATTCCATGCTCATGCATGTTAAATCCATGAAGAAAGATCCAAGGATTCAACTAGTTAAAGACCCAAAAGTGTAGATATATAGTATATAGCTTTTGATATGGTTTTTCTTGTGAAAGATGGTCATATTAATGTATATTATGAAGAAATATTTTCTGGAAAATTTGATAAAAAAATATGTATTTGATGTTATATTGATAGATCCATAAAAGTTGTATCAAAAAGTGTTGATGTGTTTTGATATTTGTAAAGTAACTTTTTATATAAAGAGATGAACATATTTTATATAATATTTGTACATATATTTCTGGAATATTTCATAAAAATATGTTTTCATGTTGATGGATTTGAGATGGATAAAGATTTATGTTAAAAAGTATTGATTTAAGTGCATACATGTTAGATTTAAGAAGGTTGGATTGTTGTTTGGATTATGAGATGGTTAGAGACTTGTATTTACTGAAAATATGTTAATCTTGAAGTTAATATTCTGGAAAAATTTATAAAATATCAAAAGTATAAAGCTTGGATCAAAACAAGTTAAAATATGATTGAAATCGTAAACCGAAAGCTTGTAAAAATGCATTTTGAGCACACACTTGCACCATAAATATTTTGAGCATGAAATCATGACAAACCTACTGGAAATATGATATACCAAATGTATAAGATGCAAGTCACTTGATGTATGGCAAGAATTAGCTCAAAAATCACCTTTTCGGGTCAATAAATCACTAACCGAAAGCACAAAATTACACCTATCACACCACCACCACTATCACGACTTGATCCACCAAAGTATGATGAACTTACTTTAATATTTGATTTAAGAATGAAAATCCATTTTGAAGTACCTTTATAGCTTAAGAATGAGGCTAAAATCACTATTTCGGTAAACGATTTTTAATTATAAAGTCCTCAATTTAAGCAAGACACAAGAGAAGTTGAATTGATATGAATTTGTGTTGATATAAGTTGCCAAAAAGGGCTGAAATTTTCGGACTAAAACTCTTGTGGTGATTTGTAAGGATTTCTATGATTTAATGAATTAAAATGGTAATTAAAAGATATATAAATTAATTAATAAAGTTATATAAACCATGAATCTGATCAAAGCTACTTAACCAATGATAAAAGTGATCAAAACCTACTGGGGAAAAATAATTACAAGCAAGGAAACAAGAACTATACAATTTAAAAGTAAATTATTAAGTAAAAGTCACTAATGAATCATTATTATTAAATAAATAGAAATAATGCACAAATAAATATAAAAATCACAGTATTACAAATAAAAAGGCTTAGAAATCAGTAGATAATCCATCTATAATTATCTATAAATTTTAGAGATGATTTAAGGACTTAAAAATAATTATAAAGAATTATTTAAATAATAAATCAATAAAATAAGTAAATAATTAATTAAATAATATTAAATTAAATAAATAATTATAAATCAGTAAGATATATCAACATTAATATTATAAGAACACAAATATCAAATATGGTTATTAAACAAAGTATGCAATGAAAAATATATATATAACAAAGTAAACTAACGAAATTCCAATAACCGAACAAAATCGTACGAATGACCTTTACTACCAAATATCTCCCAACTAAATGAGGTGAACAACATAATGTACTTGAATTCCATAATTAAACAACAACCAAAGATGGGCAAGTCTACTAGCATACATCTCATGATCTAGTTTACTAGTCATGCAACACACACTTACGTTGTGCATATTTCGAATACCATGGTTTAGGCTTGCTTGAGGAAAGACACCACTAGCCAAGGATCTCACTTTTGATCAGCTCTCTTTCACTCTCAAATCAAGTGAGTCATAGCCCCCTTTCAAACTATTTTATGTGTTTAACTATCGGGGTAAAAAGCATGATATGTAAATGAAAATTGCTTTATATATATATATATGAAATGATTCTTGATTTTATGATTATGAAATGAGGTTATATCGTATGTTCAACGTGATAAATGTTTTATGATGAGCTTGAGTTCTGTCAAACCATTTTCTTTTGGTGCACTACTATTTACTCCGAAAGTGGAGGCCTGTAGTTAGATAGTTGCGCAACTAGGATTTGTCCACCCACCCAACGCGTAACGGTGGGATGTTTGGTTGCCTTTGTGACGGCCATCATTCCCAGTCTGACCACGCGGTGTTCTAGCTACCTTAAATTGAATGGTCGTCTCCATGGCACGACCCTATTATTATTAATACGGCACTTGATTGACAGCTTGTGCTATGAAATGAATTACATACATATTGATGGACTTAATAAAATGGTAGTAGTAGTGGCTCAAGCATTTACTCATCAAAGTTTACTTGAAATATGCCCATGTGGCTAGATGACATTGATATTATTATGTTGGTTATTATAAGTTGAACATACGCTTGGAAATGATTATTTGAAAGAATACTTGGAAATTTTAAGACTCATTATCCTTGAATGTGGTTGGGTTATATATATGCGTTGCTAGTTAAAACCTATGAACTCACTCAACTCTCGTAGTTGACACTTTTTCTTCATGCTTTTCAGGTTTAGAGCAGTAAGTAGCTTCAAGGACCGCTCTTGGATTCTATGTGTTTGTTGTATGGTTGGACAAGTATTGCAAACATTTGATCTTTTCAATTATAAATTTGGTTATGTAATGGATTTAGACGTCATCTTGAACTTGTAATCTTTTGGATTTGAATGTCATTTGGAAAACTTGTGTTGATGTTTTATATTTAAATCTTTTGTACCATGTCGTTCTGTGACATCTCGTGTTTCCGCCTTAGTCGGGGTGTTACAGAAAAATGGTATCAAGAGCCAAGGTTATAGAGAATTTTTGCTATAACCTACGTATTTTCAAAACGAGTCGAATATTTCTTAAACAATTGAGTTGATCATAAAGTATTCTTGTTTTACTTATGCATAGCCTGATCAACTATGCCTAATTAAAAATTTAATATGGAATGATCGAAATGGTTGTTTAAGGAATATTCAAAATGAGTCTTTTGAAAATAAAGCTTTAAAACGATTCTTGGTGCAAAAGGTACATAACCAAATCCAATGTTTGCATTACTTATTAGAACCCTTAGTTAATACCCCCACTTGGCTAGTATTACTTTGCCTATTTAGATATAATGCACAAGAGCTATGCACAAGTTAAATTCTAGTCATTTTGTCGATTATATATGGTTATGCGAGTCGTGAGTGTCGAGTTGATCGTTAGTACTTTTGTTATACGTCGGTTGTGAATGGTCATGTCGTTGCCCGGTGGTCAAGCTTGGGAGTCACCATCTTATGTTTTATGTAACTTATGTAGGAAACAACATGTCACAAAGAAGTAGAGTGTCAAGAACTCCCGGACACGCGGAAGACATATATGCGTTCGTAGACATGGTACGAGAGAGGCAAGTAAGCGAGGAAACGGAGCCCACAATGGACTCCCAACAGCCCTCACAACAAGGGGAGTCATCCGAACCAATGGAGGACCCGTCACACGATGATACTAGGAGCATAGCCTCTAGCCAACGTGTTGCCTCTAGCCAACGTGTGGCCTCTAGCCCACCCGTACGCCATTCACCCTCACCTCCACCATCACCACCAGCTCCTAGGGCTGAATGTAAGCGATGGGCGATTTCCAGCCCATGACCCACACTTCCACCCGCGCCTCCCTTGCCACCATCCCTTTCATTTCGGCCCAAGACATGGAGAGAACCTCCCACTTCCCGTCTTTGGGGTGCCACCTCCACCTCCTATGGGAATGACACGGGAGGAGAGAGATCGAGTATGGGGCATCGCCAATGGCTTACGTGATACAAGGTTTCGGGTGAGGACACAAGAGGTGATGATGGAAAGGGCGTTGGCAATAATGCGCCAAACGGGAGATGAGACGGGGATGGCTATAGATGGAATACGCCGAATCAATGAAGTAATTTTCATGATGGGATGCGTTGTTGCAGCCCTTTGCTCCGTTGTTGTGGCTCTTGTGCTTAGGAAATGACCCTAAGGATGTTTTGTTCATAAACTTATTCGGTAGACAATTATTTGTACTTTGTTATGATTTCCTTGAACTTGTTTGTGATTGTGTGACTATGATCACATGCTTGTTGGCTTATGGCAATTTTGTAAACTGATATTGGATCATTGGAATGGAAGCTTGATGCCTTTTTGCTTTTATATGATGTGTTAATCTATATGTGTTATGGTTATACTTGTTACAAAGTGAAAGTTACAGCAGGAAATCAGTTCTGACCACTTTTGGTAGAACGGCCATATCTGGAGTTCTGTTTGGTCTTTTGACCTGATTCTAGTTGGAGATGAAACCTAACTCATGGGGCTACATTTTATATTTTATGAGTTTTTCCCAGTTCGTCCATCTTAAGCCACATTTTCGAGCTCCAAGTTCGTACACAGATTCTGGAAAAATCTGTCAAAAGGCCCAAAAACAAGATTGACGTGTTTAAGCTTACCCAACCATTTGTAATTCATAGTGATAAGTAGGTTGTGATTAAAGGAAGGAAAATGAATTTAGAAATATATATGTATACCTATGCATACAAACGTGGCCTTATTACGCTAAGTAACTTAAATGAACACGTGTGAGATCGAAAGTTGTGAGTCGGGTCTATGCCATATAATCCTATATACAAATGACTAAACTATGTTCTCCTTTCTAGAGACATGGCACCACGAAGGACCGTCAAAGAAACAAATGCTGAGGCTAGGCGCCAGGAGGAAGAGGCCCAAAGGAGAACCGAGCTAGCCGACCTCATTTCTCAACAAATCAACTCCGTTATGCCGACCATTGCTACTCGAATTGCGGAGAGTGTAACCGCCACCCTTAACACGGCCCGAAGACAAGATGGATGAGGTAATGTGAATGATCGAAATGCTTACAAGACCTTCACTTCGTGCAACCCCAAAGAATTCTATGGGACGGAAGGTCCAGTTGGTTTGCTCACATGGTTCCAGAGCATGGAGGCCATCTTGAACATCATTGATTGTGCACCGGCCGACCGTGTCAAGTTTGCTGCTAGCAAGCTCCAAGGAAGGGCACTCGCTTGGTGGAACCTCCAAGTCACTACTAGGGGTCAAGCCGTGATGAATGCCTTGACTTGGGAGCAGCTCAAGGAAGAGATGAAGCGGGAGTATTGTCCTAGGCCAGCCGTGCAAAAGTTGGAGATAGAATTCTGGAATCATGCTATGAAGGGAATGGAGTTAGAGACATATGCGATTCGTTTCCACGAGTTGTGTGTGCTGGTGCCTGATATGGTGACCACTGAGGCCAAGAAAGTTGAGAGGTTTATTTACGGATTGGTACCGAAAGTAAGATTGATGGTCACGGCAGCAAACCCCACCACACTGGAAGAAGCAATAAGTTTGTCAACAAGATTGGTTAATGACTTGGTTAGGACAGGGAAATACTCGCGAGGCGAGTCAAGTTCAAGGCAAGGAGGAGGAAGCCGATTTGGTGATCGTAAGGGGAATGGTCCTGATAAGAGGCAAAAGATTGTAAGGAATTACGGGATTGCCGACACCAACCCTAGGGTGTACCGTGGCACGCTTCCAAGGTGCAACCGATGTAATTATAGCCACTTGGGTGAATGCAAGTGTTGCTCAACTCGCAACCGAATGGGACACCTTGCTGCCTATTGTCGAAGTAGAGCAAGAGTTAGAGGAATCCAGGAAGGGTGTCATGAGTGTGGAGGTACTGATCATTGGAGAAACACATGTCCTAGGTTGGGGAGAGCTCAAGGAGGACGAGGAAATGCAAACAACAACCGTGGCAATCTTAGAAATGTTGGAAATCGTGGGAACCCAGCAAACCGAGGCAACAATGGGAATCAAGTCAACCGAGGTAATGGAGGAAATCAAGCAAACAATGCAAATCAAGGAAACAATGCAAATCGAAACCGTGGGAATCAAGGAGGTCAAGCAAGAGGACGAGTGTATGCAATGGGAGAAAATGAGGCACGTGATGACCCTAATGTCATCGTAGGTACGTTTCCGTTAAATAATGTCTATGCATCCATGTTGTTTGATTCTGGAGCCGAAAGAAGTCTTATTTCTTTTGAATTTAAGGAAATGATTGGTAAGAAACCTAGTGAGCTTGATGAAACTTACTATATCGAATATGCTAATGGAAACGAGTATAGGACTAAGGAAATTATTTTTGATTGTATGTTAACTTTAGACGAAAAAGGTCATTAAAATTCCTTAGATAATGATGAAGTGCTTATAATACAAGGCCATAGGGCGGGAGTCTAACCCAAGATAGTGTCATCTATGAAAGTAAGGAAATATTTACGTAAAGAATATCACACATACTTGGCACAAGTAGTGGATAAGCAAGTAAAAAGTAAGGACCCTCATAAGGTCATGGTGGTTAGGGACTTTCTAGATGTGTTCCCTGACGAACTACCTGGACTTCCACCCACGAGGCAAGTGGAGTTTACGATTGATTTAGTTCCCGGGGCAGCCCCCGTAGCTAAAGCACCATACAGGTTAGCGCCCTCCGAAATGCGAGAACTTTCTGAGCAATTGCAAGAATTGCTTGATAAAGGTTTAATCCAACCTAGTTCTTCGCCATGGGGTGCTCCAATTCTTTTTGTCAAGAAGGATGGATCTTTGAGGATGTGCATAGATTATAGGGAGTTGAATAAGCTGACGATCAAGAATAGGTATCCGCTGCCACGAATAGACGATTTATTCGATCATTTTGAAGGAGCGTCGCATTTCTCGAAAATCGATCTTAGATCCGACTATCATCAGTTGAGGGTACGAGAAGAAGATGTACCTAAAACGGCTTTTAGAACGCGCTATGGGCATTACAAGTTTCTGGTGATGCCATTTGGTCTCACAAATGCGCCTGCCGTTTTCATGGATTTAATGAACCGAATTTGTAGGCCATACTTGGACAAATTCGTGATAGTATTCATTGATGACATTCTGATATACTCTAGAAGTAAGGATGAACATGAGAAACATCTGAGAATAATCTTGCAGCTACTTAGAGATGAAAAGCTATACGCTAAGTTTTCTAAGTGTGAATTTTGGCTCCGACAAGTCCAATTTCTTGGACACATTGTGAACGAAGAAGGAATCCATGTAGATCCGGCCAAGATAGAAGCGATCAAGAAATGGGAGACACCCAAAACGCCAACAGAAGTGCGTAGCTTCCTAGGTTTGGCGGGCTATTATAGGAGGTTCATCCAAGGATTCTCTAAAATTGCGGTGCCTTTGACCCAATTGACCCAAAAGTCGAGAGAATTCGAATGGGGTGAGGAACAAGAGCAAGCGTTTTAGACGCTTAAGAACATGTTGTGTGAAGCCCCAATACTAGCCTTGCCGGATGGAATGGAAGGATTTGTAGTATATTGTGATGCGTCGAATAAAGGACTTAGATGTGTGCTTATATAAAGAGACAAGGTCATTGCCTACGCGTCTAGACAATTGAAGCCACATGAGAAAAATTATTTGACACACGATTCGGAGTTGGGAGCCGTGGTATTCGCCTTGAAGATATGGCGACATTATCTCTATGGCACTAAATGCACCATATTCACCGACCATAAAAGCTTGCAACACATCTTTGATCAAAAGATGTTGAACATGAGGCAAAGGAGATGGATGGAGTTGCTAAATGACTATGAGTGTGAAATAAAGTATCATTCGGGGAAGGCAAACGTCGTTGCCGATGCACTTAGTAGGAAGGTGAATACTAAGGTGCCAAGGGCAAGAATTAGCCACTTACAAGTAAGAATGTCTCTAAGAGATCGTTTCTTAGAAGACCAAGCAAAGGCCTTTGAAGGGAACAACATTAAGGAGGAAGCATTGTGTGGCATGGAAATGAGGTTTGACAAGGATGATGAAGGTATCTTATACTTCAAGGGAAGAGCTTGGGTACCGAAGGTGAATGGTTTAAGGGATATACTTATGAATGAGGCTCACAATATGAAGTATTCAATTCATCCGGGCGCGGATAAGATGTATCAAGGCCTAAGAAAGGATTTTTGGTGGCCTGGAATGAAAGGAGATGTAGCCCGATATGTGAGCCGATGCATGACTTGTGCGATGGCCAGAGATTCCCGAGTGGAAGTGGGAGCAAATAGCAATGGACCTAGTGACGAAATTGCCTCGAACAAAGAAAGGTCATGATGCTATATGGGTAATTGTTGATCGTCTTACAAAATCAGCCCATTTCATTCCCATCAAGGAAGATTGGAACACTGAGCGTCTAGCTCGCTTGTACGTTGAGAAGATTGTAACGTTACATGGTGTGCCTTTGTCCATAATATCCGATCGGGATGGTAGATTTACCTCAATTTTTGGGGTCATGTGCAAGAGGCAATGGGCACAACACTAGCATTAAGCACGGCTTACCACCCTCAAACGGATGGACAAAGTGAGCGAACGATACAAACGTTGGAGGATATGTTAAGAGCTTGTGCATTAGAATTTAGTGGAAGTTGTGATGAACACTTGCCATATGCTGAATTTACTTACAATAATAGCTACCACTCTAGCATACAATGTGCACCGTTTGAAGCTTTATATGGACGCAAGTGTAGATCTCCTATGTGTTGGATAGAGACGGGCGAAAGAAGTCTAGCTACCGTTGATTTTGTCCAAGAAACAACAGACAAGGTAGCTATCATTAAAGAAAAGCTTAAAGCCGCCAGAGATCGGCAAAAGAGTTATGCGGATCAAAGAAGGAAACCCCTAGAATTTGAAGTTGGCGACAAAGTGCTCTTAAAGGTGTCGCCATGGAAAGGAACCGTGAGATTCAGTAAAAAAGGAAAGTTGAGTCCTCGATACATTGGACCATTTGAAATTGTGGCTAGGATAGGCCCCGTAGCCTATAAATTGAAGTTACCCCAAGAATTAGGAGATGTTCATGACACTTTTCATGTGTCAAATTTGAAGAAATGCGTGGCGGATGATTCGAAAGTAGTTCCACTCGAGGAACTACGAGTGGAAGATAAGCTCCAATTTCGCGAGGAGCCAATAGAAGTTCTTGACCACGATGAGAAACGCCTTAAAAGGAGCAAGATCCCTATCGTTAAAGTTAGATGGGATACGAAACGCGGACCGAATTTACATGGGAACGTGAGGACTTCATACGTGAGAAATATCCGCAATTACTCCCCAAGCAAACTAAAATTCCGGGACGGAATTCTTCTAAGGGGGTAAGGATGTAACAACCCTACTTTTTAATATTATATACGTGCTAGTTAGGTTGTCTATGTTCCCGCAAGCCATAGTTATACTTGAAGCTAGTAGATAATGCCCTTAAATTAGTGATCTAAAGCTATTAATTTGTTCTAAATTCAATTTAATAAAATAAGATTGAACAAAAACTTTATTAATGTTCAATCAAGTTATAAATAATAAAGCGAGTCTCACAAGTTGAGCTAGCAATTTAAAAACACTTGTAAATGCCCAACAATCTAACCATCAAGCCAACTAACTAATATTTGGTCATGGAAATAGTATGAGCAACTTAAAATATTTATAAGTCCTTATGTACAAAAAAAATGCTTGAATAATAATAAGTGTATATATATAAGCTTAATATAATTACAAGAATTGTAACCAATGAACCTTGTAACAAACTTAAAACACAAAAACATATACATACACATATACATATATATGACTTATGCATACATTTATATATTCCTACCTAAAACAATCATTTTCTTACATTTAACTAACAAAACACTTACAAAAACAAATACCCACTAAACTTATACATACACTAATATACTTACACTATAATTTAACAAAAAAAAAAATACTCCAAACCCCTCCAAATACCCCCCTTGAGGCCGGCCCCTTTCCCCCCTCACACACTCCACATTTTTGAATATTATATCTCCCAACTTTCCCTTGAAACTCACACAAAACACACTCTTCACTTTTTACACACACCAACTTTATTTTCTCTCTCAAAAACTCTCCTCTCCTCCCTCTCTTCTTCTTGAATTCGGCCAGCCCTAGGAACAAAGGAAAGACAAAGCAAAACTCATCTAAACACTTGTTAATAATAAGGGTTTAGGTTAGATTAAGCAAGGGTTTGATTAAGCTAAGGATTAAGGGTTGTTTTGAGGTTGAAATAAGGGTTGTTGGAGGCTTCATAGGTCACGAAAATCTGCATCATTTCATCATCAAAAAGTGCTCTTCAAGGGTATATATCTTCATCCCTTTACTAGTTTAATCTTATTCTTGTTTATATTAAAAAGGTTTTATCAAGAGATTGTGTTCTCTTTATGTTTTCTCTTAAAAATACACTTGATGAGGGCAAAGTTGATAGGATCTTTCATTCCATGCTCATGCGTGTTAAATCCATGAAGAAAGATCTAAGGATTCAACTAGTTAAAGACCCAAAAGTGTAGATATATAGTATATAGCTTTTGATATGGTTTATGATGAGCTTGAGTTCTGTCAAACCGTTTTCTTTCGGTGCACTACTATTTACTCCAAAAGTGGAGGCCTGTAGTTAGATAGTTGCGCACCTAGGATTTGTCCACCCACCCAACGCGTAACGGTGGGATGTTTGGTTGCCTTTGTGACGGCCATCATTCCCAGTCTGACCACGCGGTGTTCTAGCTACCTTAAATTGAATGGTCGTCTCCATGGCACGACCCTATTATTATTAATACGGCACTTGATTGACAGCTTGTGCTATGAAATGAATTACATACATATTGATGGACTTAATAAAATGGTAGTAGTAGTGGCTCAAGCATTTACTCATCAAAGTTTACTTGAAATATGCCCATGTGGCTAGATGACATTGATATTATTATGTTGGTTATTATAAGTTGAACATAAGCTTGGAAATGATTACTTGAAAGAATACTTGGAAATTTTAAGACTCATTATCCTTGAATGTGGTTGGGTTATATATATGCGTTGCTAGTTAAAACCTATGAACTCACTCAACTCTCGTAGTTGACACTTTTTCTTCATGCTTTTCAGGTTTAGAGCAGTAAGTAGCTTCAAGGACCGCTCTTGGATTCTATGTGTTTGTTGTATGGTTGGACAAGTATTGCAAACATTTGATCTTTTCAATTATAAATTTGGTTATGTAATGGATTTAGACGTCATCTTGAACTTGTAATCTTTTGGATTTGAATGTCATTTGGAAAACTTGTGTTGATGTTTTATATTTAAATCTTTTGTACCATGTCGTTCTGTGACATCTCGTGTTTCCGCCTTAGTCGGGGTGTTACAGAAATCATCCGTAAAAGTGATGAAATAGCTAGCACCTTTCCTTGACACATGTCTAAATGGGCCACATACATCCGAATGTATTAGTCCAAGTAGATCTTTAGCCCTTTCCGGTTTATTTTGAAAAGGTTTCCTTGTCATTTTGCCGAAAACACAGGATATGCATTTTTCAAATGATTCATCATTTGATTGCAAGACACCGTCCCTTTGAAGTCTTTCAATGCGTTTCTTGCCAACATGAGCAAGTCGACAATGGCAAAGATAAGTCGAGTCCGAAGTGGACTTGACTTGTTTGCTAACATGATACATTGAATTATCCTTTGAATCACAACCACGCATATCAATTTCATAAATACCATCACAAGCAATAGCATAAAAATAATGAACACTATTTCGAAAACTGAAATTCCAATATCATTAAAGACATTAACGTAACCGTTGTTTTTCAACAAAGAAACTGAAATAACACCTCTAGTAATAGAAGGTGCATAATGACAATCGTTCAAAACAATTATTAAACCACTAGGTAAAACCAAATGATAATCGTCGATCTCTTCCACAGCTGCAGGTAGGCCATTTCCCACGAACAGTTGTAAAGATCCCGGCTTCAGTTTCTTTCCCCTTCTAAGCCCCTGTAAAGAATTACAGATATGAGTACCACACCCAGTGTCGTAAACCCATGAATTCCGCTTAGAAAATGAATATAATTCAATGGTGAAGAATATACCTGAAGTCTCAGACGTACCGGGCTGCTGCTTCTTCAACTCAGCAAGATACTTGGGACAATTCTGCTTCCAATGACCCACTTCATTACAATGGTAACAAGGTAGGTTCTTAGCGGGATGTTCCTTCTTCACCAGAGGGGTCTACTTAGGTTTAGGAGCAGCAACTTGCTTTCCTTTACCGTCAGCCTTGCCCTTTCCCTTCGGTTTTTTGCCTCTTTGGACCTTACCCCCCCTGATCATGAGAACGTTGGGAGTAGCGGTTTTCTTTGGCAACTTCTTTTCAAATTCAATAGCCATTGCAAGAAGTTCCGTAACGGTTTTATCCATGCTATGCATAGTATAATTGCGTCCGAATTCTTCAAAATCCTTAGATAAGGACTTGAGAACCAGACCAATTTGTACTTGCTTTACATAAGGATAATTCAACCTTTCCAACTGCACAAAATATCCTTTCATCTTAAGTATATGAGCGCTCACCGGTGTTCCTTGTTCATGTCGCAAGTCATGAAGTACATCGATAAGATCGTATAACTCCACGCCAGCTTGCTTCTCGAACATAGACTTGAGTTCAGTAAGCATATCACACGGAAATGAATGCTCAAATTACTTTTGTAGGTCAGCATTCATGCTTCCCAACATCAGACAAACGACCTCATTATGTCTATCATATGCAGCCGCATATTCCGCTAATGCTTCATTAGAAGCATTGGCAGCAGGAGCAACGGGTCTTGGCTCTTCAAGGACTTGGTATTTCGTCTCAGCTCTCAAAACAATCCGGAGCTGACGATACCAATCGTTGAAATTCGGTCCTGAAAGCTTTTCCCTTTCCAACATCAGCCTGAACGCCGATTGATGTATGTTTTGAGTGGTATTGTTTGTTGCCATCTACAAAACAAACAAAAGTTCAATTATCAGTATTTCGATAATTATCCTTAAGAAATGTAATTTTACCCTTGTTAAATTCATCTAACAAATTACTTTCACTAAGGCTAGGATCCAACTTGACATACAATCATTTCATCAGTTGATCTGCTAGAAATGACGACATTCAAAAGGTAATCGAGAATCGATAATTGCATTCATGCAACTCCTAGGTTTATGGGACTTACAACAACACTGTAAAGAGGTATTAAGTGTTTTGTAAACATGTTTTGTCCCATCTTATGCCACGGGTTAAGGTCTCACCTCTTAACTCGTTTTAAGTCGCCCAATTAAGAACATGTAGATAGTCCACCGCTGTCTCACAACGAGTGGTAATCCACCTTGAAGAGATACAATTCACCTACGTCTCACGTAGAGCAAAAAGCACTGGCAAGTGTTCTTAGCAAAGTGGGTGGCATTGACTTAACTTTAAATGGGTAATGCATTTGATGTGAATCAAAAGTTTATGTTTGAAGACTCATGCATAATCTTCGAAACATAATATTTTAATAAAATCATTTGTATAGTCTTACAACACAAGAGAGCTCGGTAGCTCCATTTGAACGCACAAAGAAGCGCAAGGGCAAAGGTATGCGATAAACGCGATTTAAAAACCCGCCCTTTTAGAAGGCTAGCGCACTCCGACTTATACCTCTCTTAGAGTTTGTTCAAATGGGTGAGCCGGTGTATCTCAAGGTTGCAAGACTCCAATTTTATTAATGAAATCTCTATTTCGATAGTTCTTAGTCAAGTTTATTTTCAAAACCAATTTTTGCATCACCTTTATACAACTTATAAACAAATACAAAAATTAATAAACTTACTAATTACCGAACTATTTAATCAAGTAACAAGTTAAGGTGGACCACCTAAACATGGTCACTATGATTCATGCAAAAGTTCAATCCCGGCTCCCCCTTCCGAAGAAGAGGACCACTGCATCAAGTTACCTTGATTGCGTAAGCCTTTAAACAAATTAACTTAACAAGTTGCGTATAAACACATAAACATGCTGACTGGAAATTTCCAGTAGCTTGATGACCAGTTTAAGCCTGTTTCTGGTACGATTCAGATTTCGACCAAAACTACAAAGTTGTAGCCCTATGTGTTGGGCTTCTACAGTCCAAAGCACGACTTCTAACTCATTACAGATTAATTTATATGATTTTTCTAGTAAACTGTCGCACATCAGAAAATTTAAACGCAAAAATCACATTGTCACATAATTATCTAATAATTAACCCTAATTATTGGATCAACATGCTTTGCATAATATAACTCTTTATATATCCAGTAAAATCACAATAAATTTTTCATGAATTTCTTGTGATTTTACTATTTATTTAACAACTTTAAATAAAACGATACACATAATCATGCAATTCATCACATAATTTATAGAGTTAATTACTGAAATGGTACCTCACGTTTGCGCCATATTACTGGTTTCATACCTTTCCTTTCAAAATTACGCTGATCATACCCAATGTATGCAAATCTCCACTCGGACTATACTGGAGGCTAACGTCGTCAGCTGGCCGTTAAAACCTCCCCCACGTGACTTGCACGTGAGGGGTAAATATGTAATATCGCGTTTCCTAATTACTGAAATGGTACCTAACGTTTGCATGATATTACTGGTTTCATACCTATATATTTCTTAATTACTTAAATGGTACATAATGTTTAGTTATTAGTTTTTTATATAATTTTTAATTTGTTTTATTTTTCTTTTATAAAAATTCTCCAAAACTTGTTATATCTTAATGAAAATAGTCAAAATGCACCTATAATCCACTAAAAAATAATACCAAATAGTTATTTCATAACAAAATATAAGTTTTAAAGTTTACGAATAACCAAAAATAGTAATAAAGTATCATAAAAATAATTTTAAAAAAAAATAAAATTTTCTTTTTTAAAAATTTTGAAAATACCGCAACGGTAATACTAGAAATATCCAAGAATACCAGAAATATCAGCCGGTATTTACGGGTCTTTAAAACATTGCTTTAAGCTTCGTGTCGCAGTAAATACTGACTTGTATTTCTAGTATTACCATTGCGGTATTTCCGGAATTTTTTCAAAAAAAAAAAATATTCCTCGCAAATTTTTTAAAAATTGTTTTATGATACTTTATTGCTATTTTTGGTTATTCGTGAACTTTAGAACTTATATTTTGTTATGAAATAACTATTTGGTATTATTTTTGAGTGGATTATAAGTGTATTCTGACTATTTTCATTAAATTGTAACAAGTTTTGGAGAATTTTTATAAAAGAAAAATAATACAAATTAAAAAAAATAAAAATAAATTAATAACTAAACATTAGGTACCATTTAAGTAATTAAGAAACATATAGGTATGAAACCAGCAATATCGTGCAAACATTAGGTACCATTTCAGTAATTAGGAAACGCGATATTACATATTTACCCCTCACGTGCAAGTCACGTGGGGGAGGTTTTAACGGCCAGCTGACGGCGTTAGCCTCCAGTATGGTCCGAGTGGAGATTTGCATACGTTGGGTATGATCAGCGTAATTTCGAAAGGAAAGGTATGAAACCAGTAATATGGCGTAAACGTGAAGTACCATTTCAGTAATTAACTCTAATTTATATCAATTCACAATTCAAAACTTGCTTGAGGGTTTCAATCTCCATTGAACAAGGTTAAAACTTTAAACAAAAAAACCTAATTTTTATTTAATCAAGATCCGATTTAATTAATTAAAAAATAAGAAAAACAACCTTTTAATTATTTAAGAATTAATTAAAATCAACCAACCCTTAAACCCCCCTTCAAGTTTTGATCTTTGTAATTAATAGATCACATATGTGGCTCGTGATACCACTGTTAGAATATTAACACATAAACATACAAGATCACGAATAAGCGCAACGGAAGAAATCGAAACATATATGCAATCACATTAATTAACAAAGAGAGAATCGAGATGTGTACCTTATATGCAAAGATCCAATAAGATAATATTAATAAGATTATTATTAATACTTAGGGTTTAAAGCAAAACCCTTCCACGATCACACACTAGACACCCCGAATAATGTATGCTAATACCCCGATCACGAACCTAAACAACCCTTTGTTTAAAAACCCTTAAACTTAAAATCGAAACCGAAAACCCTTTTGAATGGGGTGTTCGGCCGAACTAAAGAAAAGAGGGAGAGAGGAGAGAATTTGTTTTGTGAATGAATGAATGAATGAAAACCTTGGAATTAACCCTTGTATTTATGCAAACATCAATGCTTTGGAAAGCCTTAATGTAGCCGTCCCCCATGATGGACTTAGGTCCAAGTCCACTTTCCAATTTTCACATTTTAATCCTCCTTTTTAATCAATTAAATATAATTAACCCTTTAATTATGTTTAATTAATTATTTCGTGATCAAACTAATTAATATATTACTTTAATATATCAATTGTTATTATCGAGTTACCGTGTCATTTCGTGTGATCCCGTAGGCTTAAACTATTCCTGGACATACGACTTATAATAATCGAGTTACCGTGTCATTTCGTGTGACCCCGTAGGCTTAAACTATTCCTGGACATACGACTTATATTTATGAGGTTTAGGCTTTTAGCTGCTTGATATGTCAAGAAAGTTTCAAATTTGGGAAACGCATGAAGGTAACATGCTTCTGTATATTCAAAAAATGCTATTTGTCAAAACTCAAAAGGAGGTGACTTAAGGTTATTTATTTTCAAATTTTATTTTTTTAAGTAATTCTTTTCATTAAATCCATATATGTATTACTTTTAGCCATTTTAATCAATTACAGAGTATTCTATACTAATTCCGTATTTGTATTGTTACATATTGAATTTGAATTTAGATTTTGGGTGCATATGTTTAAATAGAAGCTATAGACATATAGGATGTGAAAGTCTTTTCAGTTCCATTTTTGAATTTGCATTTGCATCCAAATATATACTCATATTTTGGTGAAAAGTTGTAGTAATCTTCTGCATTTTGGATGTGACTTTGAATTAAAGAGATTGAACTTTAACTACCACCGGTCGTCACCACTACCACCCGTCGCCGTCATCACACCGCCATCACCACTTTCGCAGCTGCAACGCGCGGGCATCCATCTAGTTAAATAGTTAAAAAGAAAGGGAGTTTCATTTTCATATATTTTATGTGTTTAGTACTTTCAACATCATAACATCTTCAAATAGAAACCATGAGAATGGTAACTGAAACTTGGCAGCAATGTAAAAGGGAAAAGAGAAAATGTCGTCCACTTGAGAGCATGGCCGTCCATGATCATTGGGTCAACTTACTGATATCAGTTAACAAAGAATTTGATTCCTCTTCCTTCACAAAAGTGGCTTTCAAAATTCTTCATACGCAGCTAACTCCTCTCCAACCAATAGAACTCTCTTAGATAAGGTAACTTTAACAGCTTAGGTGGATTGAAACATCCTACATTTGTTGGTTGTGACTTGTGACTATCAATTCTATATATTTTACTTCTAAAATAAGAAGGGTATGGTGCAGAAATTGAAGAAATTCAACAATATAACATTTTAACATATACCTGAGTACCTGACCCTTTTCAGTAAAAAGGAAAAAAAAGACATTTTGAAGTGTACCAGGATGATTAACTGTCACTGAAGGCACGGGTTACGGTTCTGTACAATAGTATGCCAAGTGGAAGTTAAAAATGCTTTACTAGGGGGCTTTTGTTTCTAAACTAACAAATTTAAAACAAAACAAAATGCAATTAAAAAATAAAAAATTGATTTCCAAGATTTACTTGCCTTGAGCCAAGGGTTTAAACGAGTTCATCTTGATTGCAAGTCAAATAATTCAGGAGCCAAGTTAATGAGTTATAATAAACTCAAACTTAAGGAGCTCATATTTGTACCAGAGATCATTAGATCAACAGGGCCAACGTCTAGCAACGAGCCTTTTAAGGCATTAGGTAGTTGCCATTGATTCAAGGCAACACTCGATTTCAATCTACTTATTAAGGTTGGTTTTCATGTTTTCAAGTAGTCTTTCTTATAGTTTAGTCATAGGGTTGTTCCCAGGTTACTTGAACTTGATGCCAATTATTGTTGTTATAGGACTCGTGTAACATAATCAACTTTCAGATCAACTAATATTCTCTATTGTTGTTATAGGACTCATGTAACATAATCAACTTTCGGATCAACTAATATTCTCCATTACAAACTATCAAGGAAGCACTTGCCCTCTTCTTCCTATAACAAATAATCTACCTATTTCTCACGGTAATGGAAACTAAATCACTTCGAATAAAAACGTCTCTTTCAACGTTCAGAATTATGAGTTTCGTCCTAACATATCAATGAAGTTTGAGATAATTTCCATATCATTATCTGCTGGTCGCTTCTGCAACCAGTCTTCTTGTAGCCTAACATTAACATCCCTACAATTGGAGTTTGAGAAATTAGAAAAACCATAATTGACAATCAATATTTGGAGGGAAATTTTGGTCTAGATAGGCTAAAACTAAACAAATCCAATAATAATAAATGGTCAAAACTGCTCCTGTTCAATTATATATATATATATATATATATGGTCAAAACTAGTTAGGTTGGTTCGTTAACATTTTTTCTTTTTATGAGAATTCTATAGAAAATTTAATAGAAGAATATAATTACAAAAATGATAAGATTAAAATAGAAATCTGATTTATAGGAACAAAACAACTTAAAAGAGTTTGTAAGCTTATACATACTTTTTACCGTTGTATTATTTTAACTTGCATTCAATGTAAGGAAAAAATTAGCCTTTCAGCTACCCTAAGCTGCGCCTGCTTGAGCCATTTTTAAAAAGGCCTGTTTTGACCCGCCTATTCTGTTACCTCAATTAAATAAACCAGCATGAGAAATTACCTCCTCAGAGAAAGAACATCGTAATTTTTTCGGAGGTGGCAAGCATGCTTGGTGAGGGCATCTTGAATATAAGGTTTGCCAACAGTTCTTACAGCTGCAGCGTTAAGTAGATTATCTAGAGAACCATGTTTTTTTAACAGTTTCAACGCGGTTTTCATGCCAAAACCAGGTACCAAATGCTGAATTCCTGGAACACCGTCCGCTTCATCACCCATGATGCATCCTAAATAAATAATAGCGATTTTTAGAACTTGTGACAAAGAAAAAATATATAACTCATAAACCTTGTCACTGCCTCAACAAAGACACAGGCTTACTGTTATTACAATTTTTCCATGTTAGAAAAAATATAAATTAGAGAATGCTTTGCCAGAAGAAAGATCACATCTAGCATTCCAACTGAGAATCTAAATTAACACTTTCAGCAGAGGGTGACAAAACAGACTCTTTCCAAGTAAGATTTTCTTTGCAATTTTTTTTTCTATTTTAAATAAGTAAAAGCAGTAAACCATTATTTTTTGGGTAACCGGGAAAATCCACACGACCCCACCAAGCGAAATTTGTGACCTGAAGACAAACTGTGGGACTTCACAATTTCCCAGAGAACCAATGAAACCAGACAAACCACCAGTTCCACAGTGTTGCAGCTTATATAGTTTTTAATAAAAAGAAAAAATTGGATGTTACAGATAGAATCCAACCCAAATCAGCCCTTTTCAAGTAAATGTGTTAAAATTTCCACCACCAAATTTCATTTTAATTTGATTAAGATATTTAAGTTCATGTGGCAGAGATATTTGAGACACCAGAGACTCTATGCTTACTCAGACTTAAATCCGACAATGGATCACACTTGTATTGAGCTATGTAGTGGTCTAAGGTATAAAAGGACCATCTTTTTAATTCTGGAAGAGGCATAACTAGCTGTACATCTTTACATATAAGTTGCTTGAAGTCTTTGTCTGGAGACGCTATGACAGCATGGTAGCCCTTATGTAAAACTTGTTCAACGAGTGTTGCCACAACATCATCTGCTTCTTGAGCCGGAATCTTCACAACCTGCATATCCTTCTTAATTAAATAAAGACCGCTTTCTCAACATTATAGATTGGTTCATATATTAACAACTTGTAACTTTAGCAACTACTCCAAGGCTCATTTTTAGCTTGCATCTAATATTCTAAATCTACCTTAACATTTGTTTGTACAGCTTTCAAAGGAATTTATTCGGGGAAGTTAAGTTAGATTATTAAACTATTTTTTTCTTTTAGTAAAGTGACAATGAAATTATAACCTAGGACCACTTATGCTTTTCATCCTCTCAAACATTAGGCCCATGTTTATTTTACTGTCCTATCAAGCTTATGAATATACTTTTCCCTATGTGTTTTTGCTTGAACATTAGTCACCACTTCTAAAGCATGGAACAGATCAAAGAAGAAAGTATAAATTTTGTAAGTATAAAACAATGAAGGGAAATGTATAGTCTTAAAAGAAAGGATTCTAGCAACTATCAAAAAAAAAAAAAAAAAAAAAAACAACAGAATACTTCAGCTTATATTACAAAGGCTTACTGACCGGCACATTACATTTGTTAAGAGTGTCTGAAATGAGTTGATGAGATCTTTGTACTGGAGCTTTTGCTGATTCCTGGGATGCAGATACCCATCGTGAGAACTTTCTTCTGTGTGCTTTATATGACGGCAGCATTCGTCTCCTATACTCGTGAGCTCCTTCTCCATCTATAACCTAAAAAATGTATAATGTGCAAAATATGGTCAAACAAACATCTCTGTTAAAAGTTAAAAGCGTTATTTTTTTTTAACTTTTTTCTTTGAAACAGCCTAATTATTATTACATACTAATATAAACTGCGAAATTAAGTATTTTACTTATTACTACATAAGAACCAATGTACCTAAAAATATATTTTTAGTTCAAAGTTACTATTCTACCCTCTACTAATATCTTGTAATTAACAATGCTCGTCTTGAGTTGCAGGATTCAAGAGCAATGTATGGCTTCGCTTCACCTTGCAGTTACAAAGATTAGTTTATCCGAGATATAGTCTAAAAAAATGGGATTACCTTCGAAGTAATCAAGCAAAATGGGGGTTGTTCTAATGGAGATGGAATAGGGAAACCTGATACTGTGACAGCACCTGCCTCCTAGCACTAAATAAATATTATAAAGGGTTGAAACTTGTAAGTTAGTCAGAACGTAGGTAGAGTAGTTTATATCTTTTAATATATATAAAAACATCCTACATCATCAAATTTCTTTTCTAGTAGATTAATGATTGTGGTTTGATATAATAAAAAGGAAACAAAATTAGAAAGTGGAAGAAAGTGAAAGGGGTACCGCAATGACCGGGTGTGTAAGGGAGACTTGGGAGAAGAAAAGGGAAATCCAGCGAGCAAAGGAATGTAGACTTGGAGTGCTACCATTATAACATATTGGGTTCACATCCAAAAAGAACACCCTTTCCTTCTTCTTTTTGTTGTTGTTGTTATGGACTCGATTATCAGTATCATCATCTGGGTGATGGTTTAGTAGTTGGTTATGTTTAACGGCTGCCCCCGAACGAGATAAACAAGCAGCAGCAATCGGTGGTGGTTTGTTATTCAGTTGTGTCCTAAAAGAAGCAGACGACGAGGCTGAGGGCCAACAAGTTGCAACCATCGGACTCAAGACGTTCAACATCATATCATGACATCTCACATTCACTACTCTAATTAATTGTTTTATTACTGTGTATCTACTACTACAAGTCTACAATTGAAAAGGTGTCTCCAGGAAAAATGCCCTGATGGAAGTGGTCAAGAACGGAGCATCTATCTGAAACCTTTGATTAACTTTTTAGAATTTGCATTTTTAAATTAAAAAATCTTATCATTGAAAATTACTCCCTCCCTAAAAATAAAATAAATAACTTTAACTCTTTATTTCTTTAACCTTAAATTTAAATATTTTAAGATTGAATGCAAAAAAAATTAATTTACTTTCTCAAAAAAAAAATTCCTAAAAAGTATCGTATTTATGCTTTAATTTTTAAGGAGACTATATTTTCAAATTGTAAACAATAAAAGTAATATCGTTAGTTTTAAGATTTAGTCTCACATTTTAGCTTATCTGGAATATATACATACATATATATATGGGAAAAAGGAAATATAAGGCTGTCCGGCACTTAAAATTAAGTGTGGAACCCCACACATACTAATCTTTTATTATTTTCGTGTTTAATGAATGAATGCATGAGTCTCCATGATTTTTATGGATTAAAAAAACAATATGTGAGTGTTCCACATCTAAGCTTAGATATCCGACTGTCTTATATTCCCATCCCCATATATATATAAGGTAACACTCCGGTGAGAACAGTCTTAAAATAAGAACAGTGAGAACACTTAAAAAAATCATTTTGATGCATTAAAAGTTCATAAAACTAACATAATGCATAACTAATTATCATTATTTAAGTGTTTAACAACACATTGATTCGTCAAAATCGAAAAAATCACGTTTTTTTGTGGATGCATCATTTGAAGAATATGCATCCAAGATGAATGTACAAAAAAAACATGATTTTCTTGATTTTGACAGGCCAATGTGTTGTTAAACACTTAAATAATAATAATTAGTTATGCACTATGTTAGTTTTATGGGCTTTTAATGCATCAAAATGATGTTTTTTAAGTGTTCTCGCCGTTCTTATTTTAAGACTGTTTTTATTTGATTGTTCCCCTATATATATATATATATATATATCTATTAAAAGAGTAGTTAAACAAGCCTTCTAAAGCATTCTTCAAACTAAAAGTCATTCTAAAAAATTGCCACGTAGGATTTATCCCATGTGGCAACTCCATATTTTTTTAACAATATTTTATAGCCTATTTTATATTTATAGAAAGTTTTAGATTAAAAAAAGAAAAAATCTTCTATCAAAATGATCAAATCTTATGTATATATAATCACAATTACAGCTTTATAATTCAATATTAAATATTATATTAATTCTACAGACTACAGTTCTTTATTATATTATTATTAATATCAAACTAATATGTTGAGTTTTAATGATTTTTTTACGAATTTTTGTAAGGACTTAGGTTGAGTGTATGTGATTATAAACTATGTTCATGAATAAGTTTGAAAAGAAACGATTCATATCATATTATTGATAATTTTAATTATGTGATTAAATTTTAATACATGTTTATCTTTAATCTTATAGCTACAAAATAAATAACATTAGTCAAAACTTTGATAATGATTGTTTTAAATAGCCTCACATTGCAAAATTAATAACATTAGTCAAAACTTTTTTTTTTTTTTATTTTTTATTTTAGAACGATAGTCAAAACTTTATTAAATGATTGTTTTAAATAGCCGCACATCGTGCGGGTAAAAAACCTAGTATATATATATAAAGGGAATATAAGGTTGTCCGGCACCTAAGCTTATGTGTGGAACCCCTCACATACTAATATTTTATTATTTCTTATTTAATAAATAAATGCATGGGCCCCCATGATTTTTATGGATTAAAAAAACAATATTTGAATGTTCCATACCTAAGCTTATATACCCGATAACCTTATATTCTCATCCCCCATATATATATATATATATATATATATTCTCACGTTTTATAAGTTAGTTAAATTTTTTTAATATTTTTTAAATCTTGAAATACATATCTATCAAGGTCATTATAAATACACAATTCAATATATAATAGTTTTTAATAAAATTTAAATATTAAAAAAATAATATCTTTTATATACTAATAACAATTTTTTTTTTATAAAATAACAAGTTATATTTTAAAACAAAATAAAAATTTATAATATATTAATAAAATTTTATAAAATTTTAATTGATTACTACATAATAATCATAAACAATAATATTTTTAATTAATTATTACAATACTAATTGATAAAATAAATAACTTTAACTCTTTATTCTTTAACCTTAAATTTAAATATTTTGTCGTATTATAGACTAAATGCAAAAAAATTAATTTATTTTCTCAAAAACAATTCCTAAAAAGTATTGTATTTATGCTTTAATTATTAAAGAGACTATGTTTTCAAATTTTAAACAATAAAAGCAATATCGTTAGTTTTGGGATTTAGTCTCACGTTTTAGCTTATTTGGAATATATATATATATATATTTACATAAATAGTCTCACGTTTTATCAATTAGTTAATTTTTTTAAATATTTTATAAATCTTGAAATACATATCTATCAAGATCATGATAGATACACAATTCAATATGTAATAGTTTTTAATAAAATTTAAATATTAAAAAAATAATATCTTTTATAGACTAATAAGAATTTTATTTATAAAATAACATGTTATATTTTAAATCAATATAAATATTTATAATATACTAATAAATTTTTATAAAATTTTAATTGATTACTACATAATAATCATTAACAATAATATTTTTATTTAATTATAACAAAACTAATTGATAAAATATAATTTATAAAAGAAAGGTATTAATAATAAGGGCAGATTACAAATATAAAGTATTAATAAATATTAATATTTATTAATAAATGATAATAATTTTTAATAAAACTTTTATAAATAATACTAATAAGTTTTTATAAATTTATAAATTTATAATTATAAATTTGTAAAAAAATATTAATAAATTTTTGTAAATATATATTTTATTACTAAATAAAAGTCATTAACAATATTAATTTTTATTAAATAATACTTATTGATAAAGTATAGTTTTATAAACTAAAATATTAATATTAAGGGTAAATTAGAGTAAATTACACTTTTCGTCCCTGAAGTTGGCACGTTTTTCACTTTTCGTCTCTTAAGTGAAAAAATTACAATTTTGACCTTAAAGTTGGCAGATCTTTTCAATCATCATCCCTCGTCAAACGTCGTTAAGTTTCAGCCGTTAAGTCGGACACGTGCAACACACGTGAGGGATTGAAACTGCAAAAAATGACAAGTTCCGGGACGAAAACTGAAATTTACTTTTCTATTGTCATCACCTTCATCTTCTGCGGCTGATTTTCGTCGGAAAATTTGTCGGAAAACTTAAAATGCCGATATCTCACTCATTTCTTGGAATTAGACCACGAAACTACCACCAAACTTCTCAAAATTAATTTCCGCACGAATCCTATAACCGAAACGAGATCCAATGAATCAGTTGTTACACCAGAATTCTTTGTACCTCAATCTACTAATCTAACTATTGTAACAACTTAATAACCTTAACGATTGACCAGTAAACTATATAGAAAACCTTATGATGAAACTAACACATGTAACTAAATCGCCAAAAATGAAAGGTAATGAATCGCTATGAAACTTAACACAATACTAGATGAATCAACAGTTAACTTGTAACAACTTTCAGAATGAGATTTCGACGTAAGGATTTCACGAACAACGGATTTAAAGTTTCTATACAAAATAGAGAACAAGAGCTATAATCAACCAAATGACGAACTGTAAATTGCTTTGAACTTCTATTACATAAACTAAGAATTAGGTGACGATGATCAGAATTTTTGATCTGAAATATTTGAGTTTCAGGGGCTTGTCAGGCCTCCTGGTCATTTCGTCCCTCTTTGCTTCCTCTTTATATATATTTCTAATTTTTCGGTCATATGTCTTTACCTCATTAACAAAAACCGAACCCACATGAAGGCCTCTCCCTATTTTGTACTTTTCTTTTTGGTGCAGAGCTTATGGAATAATAAATGAGGCACACCATTGGTGTCTTAGTGAGGAGCATGTACACCTAATCCAACATGGACTTATTTGCGAAAACAGAAATATTGCATTCTTGGAACAAGCTAAATCGTACAGAAATATTGCTCAAAATCCATGTTATGGGTATTTTGAGTTTTCCGGCAAGTGTTGAATCTGAAATCTTTTGGTTAGGATTCATGCGAAAATTAATTTTGAGAAGTTTGGTCGTGGTTTCGTGGTCTAATTCAAAGAAACGAGTGAGATATCGACATTTTAAGTTTTCCGGCGAAAGTCAGCCGGAGAAGATGAAGATGATGAAAACACAAAAGTAAATTTTAGTTTTCATCCCTGAACTTGTCATTTTTTGCAGTTTCAGTCCCTCACATGTGTTGCACGCGTCCAACTTAATGGCTGAAACTTAACGATGTTTGGCGAGGGACAATGATTGAAAAAATATACCATCTTTAAGGTCAAAATTGTAATTTTTTCACTTAAGGGACGAAAAGTGAAAAAAGTGCCAACTTTAGGGACGAAAAGTGTAATTTACTCAGTAAATTACAAAAATGGTGCCTGAAGTATAATGCAAATTACATATTTCATACCTGTACTTGGGACACTTAACAACACAACTAATGAACGTTAGGTCCAGGTATGGTCCAAGTGGAAAAATAGTAAGCTTGGGTTTAACGGGTGTAATTAATAAACCCTGGGAATGATTTGTGCTATATGGTGGATAGTTCAAGTACCAATTTTGTAATTAACCCTTATGTTTAAAGGAATCGCAATTGAAGATGATTAAACCCCTACTTTGAACGAATCGCAAAGGTTAGTGTCTAATTTAGTTTTAATTTAGCTAGGTAATATAGTTTGTCGTTATGGTAGAGGTATATATATGTTAGAAATATTATTTGTAGTAGTTGATTTGTATTAATAACATCTTTGTACTTGTATTGTAATATTCATAAGTATGGAAGGGGGATAAGTGTAAATTGTATAGAAGTATATAAACCCCCTCCATAACTTTGTTTTGTAACCTTTACACCCATAATACAATCTAATCTTTTCCTTATACAATTATTTTCTCTCTCGACCCACACAGACTTTTACACACACTAACCGCCATTAACACACACTAAAATACACACTAAAGCTCAGATTTATAACATTACAATATATATAACTAGAGGTGGCAAAATCAACCCAAATACATAAATTTGGATCAATTTGGGTGCCTTCAAAATTAATTTGGATTTGATTGGACGCCATGTAAGTTTCACGCGGGTCATGATGGATCAAAAAAACAATGCCCATATTTTACACTTAAAAAGAAGAAAACTAAATAAGACAAGCTATTATACTACTATAAATGCCTTTTGTACAAGATTGTCAAACGCCAATAGTTTCTCCCGTTTGAGTTCCATTTGATTCATTTGTCCATTAAATGTCTTTTGTAAAACATTGTCAAACGATAATAGTTTCTCCCGTTTGAGTTCCATTTGATTCATTTGTCCATTTGGGACCCCACAGTATTTCAACTAATTTATCATTCAATTTTATATTTTATATTATATATAGAACTAAAAATAGTAATAATAATGTTATAAACTTACAATAATAATAATAATAGTGACAGTACGATGTTTATATCTCTTCTACACATATATTGTTTCTATAACGGATAATAATGTGAATTATAGTTATATACATAACTTCATTTAAAATTTAAGATACGTTGTTATTTCACAAAAAATCAACAGTTATAACCAATAATGAGTATTAAAAACATATAAATTTAAGCTCATTTCTAAAATGACCCGTTTTGACCTTGGTGCATTTTGACCCAGATCCGTTTTGACCCAAACCATTTTGATCCGTTTCCAAAATTACCCGTTTTGACCCGGACACCAACCCAATCCGACCCATACATTTTGCCACCTATATATATAACAGATACTTTGAGATATGAAGATGAAGTATTAGTAGTAACAATGAATGGAGTGAAATATATACATAGATCATGGATAAGCTAATATGTGGGGTCTTTTTTTTTTTTTAATGAAATGGAAGTCCAAAGATATTTAACGGATGACTAAGGCTCAAATTAATGATGTTAATTTTATTTCTTACAATATGAAAATATATTTAATAAGAGAAAAAAAATACAATATCTTTAGAACTTTTAGGAAAATAGGTTACTTTTTTATGCATTTATTCTTATTATATAATACTGACCAATGGACGAAAATGGTAGGTCACAAGTTTGAAAGTTATCAAAAGCAAGTGGAGAAAATATATTTTGTGATCCATGTGTGAGAATGATGTTTCATCGAGCATGAGTTCTATATGGTATGTACTATGGGTACTAAGACGATACATTGGACCAGATGGTTCCACCCATTTTTATTAAATATATTTTGTATTACTTTTAAAGTTAAAATTGAAAAAACAAAACTTTAAAAAGTTAAACATGACATTTTTATTGAACTGAAAGAACTAAAAAATTATCATTAAATAACGACAATACAGAGTAAATAATTTTTTAGATATAATTATATAGTATAGTATATACATACATTATAGAAGCCACTTAATATATATTATTCTATATTAGTAAAATCATAATAGTGGAAAGATGAATGATTAAAAGAGTTATGGATAATGAAAATAGTCACCACAAATTTTTTTTGTATATATACAACACTCTATCGTCGGAATCCATCATTCATAGAACATATGTTTCGTTAACTCAATTGGTTAAAAGTCTAGTGAATGGACAAAAGGCTTTTTTGGAGAATGTTTAAGGGATCAATATTTTGAAGTCCTATATTTATAGCTTTTGCCGACTGACTTTAGTTGCATTGGTGCATAAGTGATAATAGTGTTGGGTTGTTCAATGTGTCATATTAACATCCAGATTTCAGCTACATCTAATTGTTTACTCAGTGCGACACTTCTAGTTTGCCTTTTAAATTTCTAGGAAACACAACTTTATTCTAGACTTAAGATTCATCAAGAAGTTAGAAAGTTTGTAAAGGGGAGGGAGCCGAAAGGTTCAATCTTCTCATCTCCCTTTAAATATTCAATTAAATTACTCCACCTCATTTTAAACCTCCAATCTTTTTTTAGTGGCAACCGAAACTCCGAACTTTTCTTCACATTTTAATAATTCATCCTTAACATTTATAAACTTTACATAACTAACCCTTTTTTAATTTATATGTTTTATTAATAACAAAACACATTACATAATACTTAAAACACATTATATATTAAAAGTAAAACATGACATAATTAAAAAAAAAGTTTATATTATGCCCAAAAAAATGTTGAAAAAAAAAAGAAAAAAAAATTATGTTAAAATTTCAATAGAAATTAAGAAAGTAAAAAGGTTAGGGGAAAAAAGAAAAAAAAAATGTAAACAACAGCTTAAAAAAAAAACTTTCAGCATGATTGCAATTTGGTCCCTGCTCTTTCTTCCTTCCCCTTTCTGGTCCTCCAACGGTCATACCCCAAGTTTGATGGGTTGACACTTCCGGTCCCTTTCCCCTTCAACCTTCCGCGAGTTCTGAACTCGCTCCCCTCTTCTCGCTGCCATCTCCCTTCCATGGCGGCCGAAGCTCGCCGATCTCCTTGCAGCTCGCTCCATCTCGCCGGCCAACTCGCCTTCGGCTCCCCCCTTCCTAAGGGGGGAGGGAGTGTGTAGGGAGATGAGGGGGAGATGGAAGGGAGATGGGGAGATGGGAAGGGATTCGTCCTCCATTCGAGGGAGATGGGTAGGAAGATGAGGGTGGCGAGCTGCTAACTCGGAGGGAGATGAAAGGAGGTTGGAAGATTCAGGGACGATTTGTGAAAATTTCAAAGGAGAGAGTTGAGGGAGATGGAAAAAAGGTTGGGAGAGTTTAGAAAGATGGAAAAAAGGTTGAGAGTGATAGTTGCAGTTAAAACAGGTTGGAGAGTTGAAATGAGGTGAAGTAATTTTTTTGGGTACGTTGAGGGAGATGGAGAAATGAAGATATATCTAGGGCTGTAAACGAAATGAACAGTTTGTAAGTCCCAACTCAAGAGATGGTATCACTGAAGACACCTCTATGTCAATGGTTAGAGTCTTTGCAATACACTTACTATATCAGGACGTGACCAGTTGCCAGTAAGTAGTATACCAGGTTAATGGTTAGATTACGTATTAAGGTGACAAATAAGAAATAAGTGAAGACAATGCAATATGTAAATACAGTAAAGTAAATTGGTGAGACCAAGTTGTAATTTTTCAAGTGTAACTTATTGATTATGTTAAATAAATTACAAGGTTGTTGTGGTACCAAGATAATACAAAAATGTAAATATCCTAACAACCTATGAAATACAATTGATCTAATACATGAAAATTCTCTTTAACAATCGAAACACTAAAAGTTGTGAAGCGTTCCCTTTTGCAATTGAAAGAATATTGCACAAGTTCACCAAGAATATGCAAAGTCTGATTATGCAAAGGTTGTTTATTGGTTATGCAAAGACCTCTATTTATAGACAAATTTGGTATTGGGATTCCAACTTTGTCGTACAAATATGGTTGAGAGCATATAATGAAGTAATTTGAATTTCTTTGAAATGCTTGATAAAGTAAGACATAAAGGCACTTTATCAACCTGCTTTATGCACTTTTGTACTTTAATCATGGACAAATGTTTTTGTCCTGATAATAGTACATAAAGCAAAAAGGTCTTTTTCGTAATCAGTGTAAAGCTTTGTAAGTACTTTACTGATGTGTGAAAATCGAGTTAAATTTAAATACTAGAAATACTCTGAATCAAATACCACACACAATCGGGCAGTGGATCCGTCCGTATGCAATATAGTTCAAAGTAAGTCCAGGATCGTTCCACAAAGACTAACAAGAGCAAGCGAGTTTTAAGTAGTTTAGAAAAGGTTGGATTTTAAAGACTCCACGTCATCTTGGATTTTGTTTTGAAAGTTAGTTGAAAAATAGTTAGTAATTCCGAAGAATTAAACGAAAAGAGATTTGTTGAAAACAAGATTATTTAAAAGTCATCTACCTTGAATCCATGACACGATAAACTTTGGTTGCATATAAGTAAAACCCAATTCAATAACGTTGATTTAATAACTAGGTTTAAACAAAGAACTCACTAGTTGCGCACCTAGCTTATTACCCTATCCAAACCAATTCATTCAATCCTAAAGACCGGCTACCACCTGACGTCTATTAAAATATCCCTAACTGATTAACTTGTTTTGTTATTATTTAACAATTATGTCTATAAATTCTACCAAACCGTTAACACGTTTAATCTTATTACCTATGGTTGTTCTCTAACGCACTACCATGAATTAGAGCCAATTAATTCTACCAAATCAATTAAAATAACACATACACAATCTTGCTACCACTAAACATTATGCATATATTATCAACAAACCAATAGATAAGTGACAAAAATTAAATATATTAAGATCTCGACACAACGTTAAATTAATCAACTAGAATTTATAAAATCATGCAACCATCCTCTATCGTGTCACTTAATCTTAGTAGATGATTAAAAGATTTAGCTAAACATGACAAAACTAATAAAACTAACAATCATCAAATATATAGAATCCATAATAATAATTGTATTTAAACAACTAAAATAAAAGTAAAGAGTTTAAAGAAACGAACTAAAGTTGGACTAGCGACTGATGTAATTGACTTATGAAACTGCCCGAAGAACCTTCTGCTAATTTCCCAAAATTCAAATAATAGATCCTCTCTAAATTCGTACGCACCACCTGTTGACTCCAATTCAATTCCCTAAACTATTTTTTATTCGATAGCTTCCCCCTATTACGTACGAGTATATCTCATATTTATATTGGTTTTCGTTTGACTTGAGGCCCACCTTTGGGTTTTTTTTTGTTCAGCCGACTTTTCTAATATTTGGTAACTTATTGATTGATTGTATTTAATTTATGGCCAAAGTTGGTTTCTCTATTCTGCCGACTAAACTCTTTGTCACCTCCTCTTCCAACTTTCCTTGCATAAAATATGGAATACAATAATTCCATGATTGAGCCCAATCTTGCTGTGGCATCACGTGAAAGAAAGCCATGCGCAACCCAATCTTCTCGTCCATCTTGACACCACGACTCTCTTTGCAAATTGTGAAGCCCACGTACATATCAAGACCATCTCTACTAATATTAATAATAATCCATGAAATTGATATTGTAGATGCAGCTGAGACCATGTTAGAGATTAAGCTGCTTATCAATCAATCAACATCAAATTGCAAAAACAGAACATTAACATCCATTTGAGCTTGTTTTAAGTCTAACTTGTAAACAACAATGAAACTGCCATCTTTTATTAACTTCTTCCATTTGGACCTATAATTAAAATAAATCATCTATTAAGTATCCTAAGTCCATAAAAACAAGCATAAATTATGATAAAAGAAATGATATCGCATAAAATAAATATGTATAAAATAGCCGATATCAAATTTTCCCACACTTGAGCTTTGCTTGCCCTCAAGCAAATTCAAATTTCAAAACATACCTTTGGTTCACAATCTTGAGAAACATGACAATTATCAAAAAGAAGCTAAGCCATTAAAGTTTAGAAAACATAAGAGATGGTTAAGCAGTTTTAATCTTAAATGAAAATTGAAATGTTTGACAATATTTGAATGATCTACAAGCCTCGAAAACACGACTAAGCACTTTAATCAAATGAGAGAATAATATCTCAACTAACCTACTCCAACTAACAAACTATTGGGGTTGAAATATTGTATCAATCACTCAAAGCCTAGTCGTGATGCATATATTTTAACAATAGGCTTGTAATAGAATCATCCATACGTCGCCATGGCGCAAGCACCATATAACGTCTATCAAAAGAGGTAATTAACGGTTGTAATGTACAATATTGAAGGCTTACATGGGTCATTAACAATTGGTATGGAAATTTGGGATATAATTGGTGTTAAAAAGAAATAACACAACAATTAACAAAGTTTTTACATATAGTCTAGTCTAACACAACCCATGTCACTAGTTGCCATCTAACCATAACCCAAAAGACGTTATCCCGACTCTACTCCCCAATAGACTGATTAAAACCGACACCATTGTGGTGTATCACCTTCAAACGACTTTCAACCACCATTACATACGACTATCAACTTTCCCGAACATGCCAACTTCAATTTAAGAATATAACAACTTAAGAACATTTTAGTTGGTTTAAATAAACGTACCAACTCAAATACCAATCATTTAAACAATCGTTGGTTTAATTTAACTTACCAACTTAACTTGACTTGACAAAAATGAGGGAAATACCAACTGACAGTCCAAGTTCGTTTTTCTTCTTCTTTTTTTTTTGTTCTTTTTTTTTCTCTGTTTAATAACTTTTTTCATTCTATCTTTTTTTTTTCTTTCTAAATGAACTACCTTTACCCTGCCTAATTGGTACCCCCTTTTATAACTTTAAAACACATTGACAAATCATAAATAATCATGCTAATCCGAATAATCTAGACTTGATCAATAATTATGGCAAAATCAATCTACCCCCAACATAGAGAATACACCAACCCGACACAACCAACACAACCCCAAACCATCCAACTAGCATAGGCAACTAATAACCAACCAAGGATTTCGACTATCGGTATGGTGAGGATAGGTTACATATCTGAGTGGATTTAAACACAAACGAAATGTTGCTCAACATGTTTTCTACATGTATCTTGCACTAAAAATGAGTGCAACAAAGGTTTAAACAAGGGATATTCACTAACCGATGTGATTAACTACTAAACACATGTACAAAAACATGGTTAAAAAATGATAACATAAACAAAGGGTGATAAACAAAGAACAAGGGTTTAATCCTAAATTTACCTCTTTATCATCTAGCAAACTACAGGACGATCAACTAAGACAAGTTCTAGAATCAACGCAATCACCGACACACTCATATCAAAGAAGAAATAAACGGAAATGGAATAGATTAACTTCAAACTTGCAAATCATAGTTCAAAGTCCTAAAAGAACCCTTACTCTTAAATAAATCTAAAATCCTATGAGAGGGACAAATTTACAAGGCAATCAAACCAAAATCGTAACACCTAGCAAATCTATAAATGAATCAAGAGCTCACATATTTGGTGTTTTGGGATAGAGTGTGCTAGTCATGTAATCAATTCAGAAGGGATTTGCCTATTTAATCATTTAAAACACATTTCACAAATTAAAAATTTAACCAAAGGGAAATATAGTTTAATTACTAATATGATTAAATCCTATGTGAAATATAGTTTCAAATTTACCCAAAATAACCCAAGTTTTTCCTATTGACATCTCCCCCCACACTTGAGTTGTACAATGCCCTCATTGTACAAGAACCAATTCAAACTACGGGAAATAGGAAAAAGTACCTATCAGGGGCATTTTTTTTTGTATTCGAGTCAATTTTTTAAGAATATAACAACTTAAGAACATTTTTTAGATTTTTGTATTCGAGTCATTATACCTAATAGGGGCTCGGCTATTCGTCCTCCAACCACCGCCCCGAATTTCAATGTCAAGGGTAATTATTTGTCACGGGTAGAGGAAAATCAGTTTGACGGGGTGAATAAGTGGGATCCATATGACCATGTAGAGAAGTTTGAGAAGGTGTGTAGATTGTTCAAGTATGGGAAGACTCAAATGCCGCATGTTAAGCTTGAATTGTTTCCGTTGTCTCTCACGGGAGAGGCTACGACTTGGTATAAGAGTCTCGATGAAAATATATTTGAAACATGGGAAGAATTGAGGGAAGGTTTTATTGAGCGGTTCTTTCTGGCTCAATTGGTTGAAACAATGAAGTTGAAAATCCGGGCTAAAAGAGAAGGAGTAGTGAGGATTTGGTTGAAGCTTGGAAAAGGTTGAAGGAGTTGATGAAGAATTGTCCCAGGCATGATATTCAATTGAATGAGCACATTCTCATTTTCTTCCGGGGTTTAGTTAGCCGCACTCAAAGGGAATTGGATTGGGCTTGTGGAGGTAACATTAATAATGTTACTTACAATGAAGCCTATAAGGTTATAAAAGATATGGTTAGGACGAGTGTGATTCGAGAAGCGGGTAGGACTAAACCGGATCTTGTCAAAGTGGGAAGAAGTGTTACTCGGGTTGATATTGGTGGACATGATGATGTGGTGGCTGAAGTTAAGGCATTGGAGAGCCACATGGATAAGCAATTTGCGAGTATGGATGGAAGATTCGGGTTGATTGAGAAGGATTTGACGACGACGGTTGCGGGTTGTGACATTTGTGGTGATCGACATTACACGGAAGATTGTGATAAAGCACCAGAGAAGGAAGAAGCTGATTATGTTCAAACCCAATACCAACCTCTTTTTGCAAATCAAGGGCTTTTTCAAAGGAATGGAGCTTATCAAAACCGGTACCAAGGTAATTCTAATTCTAATTTTAATTCTAATGGTGTAGGAAATTACAGGTCTAGATTGGGAGCTTCATGGCAAAGAGGCAATCAAGGAGGTTCTTTGGTTCAACCGGTTGAAATTGTTGATCCTAATGCCGAGCTTAGGGATCTTGTGAAGAAGTTCATGGTTGATCAAGACAAGAAGAATGAAAACTATCGCACCAATATCACCGCTTTGAATGATAAGATGAATCAAAATATCAAGAATCAACAAGCGGCAATCAAGGATTTAGGTGTGAGGCTTGATAGGATGGGTAACTCTAATCGTCAATAAGGATCTTTGCCTAGTAATACCCAACAAAATCCTAAGCCTTCCGGTTAAAATGATGGAGGTAATAAGTATCAACACCCGAATGTTAGGAATGAGCATGTAAATGCCATTATTACTCGGTCCGGTAAGGTAGTTAACTCTCCTATTTCTCCTCCTATTTCTAGTGCTACTAATGTTTCCATAGGTTGATAGTGAGGACGAAGAAGATGATCAAGTTTATGAAGAGATAGTAGTGGAGCTAAACCCAGCCGTGAAATCACCGCCCGTTCCATCTACATCTACTACACCGGTTGCTACACCAGTAGCTAAATCGGCAGTTGTTGAACCTGAGGTGAAGGCGTACAAGCCTAAGATTCCTTTCCCTCAGAGATTGAAGAAGGATAAGCTCAAGGAACAATACGGTAAGTTCGTGGACATGATTAAATCAGTTTATATTAACGTGTCTTTGGTTGATTTGCTTTCAGGAATGCCGAACTATGCCAAGTTTATCAAGGATCTTATAACGGATAAGAGGAAGCTAGAGGAAGCTAATGCTACTTTCCTTAACGCGGAGTGTTCGGCAATTGTGCAAAATCAGATCCCTCCTAAGCTTGAAGATCCAGGGAGTTTTTTGATTACTTGTTCTCTTGATGCTAAGCTTACTTGTGATGCTTTGGCCGACATTGGTGCTAGCATTAATTTGATGCCTTTTTCAGTTTATAGGCGATTGTCTTTAGCGGCATTGAAGCCAAATTGGATGAGCATTAGGCTAGCCGATCATTCATTTCAGTACCCCACGGGGATTGCTGAAAATTTGTGTGTTAAAGTATGCCACATTGTCTTTTTGGCTGATTTTGTTATTCTTGAGATGGAAGATGACACCAAGGTGCCTCTTATTTTAGGCCGTCCTTTCTTGTATACGGCCGATGCCATCATTCGTGTCAAGGATAAGGTCATTTCGTTAGGAATAGGATGTTAGAAATAGAAAATAGTGCTTAGTTGTATTTCTATACATTGTATTTTATGTACTTATGACCTTATCTCTTTGGCCTTTTCCAACATTCAAACACTTGGCATCAAGTCCAGCCTCATCATCTTGATAGTATTTGTCCAGTTCTACTTCAAGCATTTCCTTCAGTGCATTGACAATCCTTGGATCTTCTTTGATTTTCTTGTATTCCAACAGTGTCAAGCCAAGGAGTTGTACGTCAGTTACATCAACAAGAGGGGTTGGAAGATTTTTCCTTGATTCAAATTGATTTGCCTTTGTTTCTTCCTTTCCTTGACCAGATACCCCACCCTTGCTAATTTCTGACTTTCGCTTTCAGTAACTGGAGGCAATTGATCAACATTGCCAGTTTCCAACATAGGTGCATCGGTGGCAGGTTCCATAGAGTCATCAGTTGCAATGGCCTTTCCCTTGTCCACTTTCCCCCTAACTACATCATCAAAAGATTCAATCACCTGCTCACCAGCCTCAGTACTGGCAGCAACAACCATCTCCTTCCTTGCACCTGAAGTTTCAACAAGAGTGCGAGGGGCACGAACAGACCTTTCCCCCTTGGCAGCATCTAGTCCTTGCCTAATAGCTTCAAAATCGGCATGACTGGAGGGCAAGCGATCTAGAGGCTGCCATGATTGCATGTTCTTGCACTCTTTGAAGACTCCACATAGCATGCGAACTGTCCTCCATAGATGATTTATTTCTTGAGATTGATTCATGACATTTCCACAAGTGGTGTCTTGACTCTTTTGAATTGCTTGAAGTATACTTAAATCATCTGGGGAGAGCCTAGTTGCTGGTGCTTCCTTAACCACTTCCTGCACAACCTCTTTTCCTTTACCAACTTTAGTGGTCAGATTTGATATTGCTGTTGAGTGATCAGACACTTTGCTGGCCAGTGTATCAAGACTGCACCTCAACCGATCGATCTCAGATGTTATGGGAGTGAGATCAACCTGGGGCGCTGCAATCTTGGTGATCTCAGACATCACCTTTTCAATTAAACTTCTCTCTCTGGCAGCCAAAGTTTCTTCAATCTTGAGACCCACTGAAGAGGCCAACTGACTTCCAAGCTCAGTCACATCCAGGCCAGGTTTGTTACATAATTCTTGCACCTGCCTTTCCAAGTTCTTAATATCAACCTCTGATGATCTGACAGTATTGTTCAGCAGGTTGGTTATTGAAGATGTGACTCCAGATTGAGTTAGTGCGAATGCCTCCCTTAAAGATGTTGCCAGTTGGTTGGAGGATTCCACTAACTCATTGAGCTTGCCAAACACCAAGTCCTCATTGGCTGAGAACTTGTTTATCCCTAGGTCAACCACTTTGACATTCTGCATATGATCCTTTTGGTACCTGGAGAGGGACTTGGTGTTTTTGTCCAGTGTCTTTTGAATCTCCTCAACCCTCGTGAGAAGGTTCGAGAGATCGGCTTGGAAAGACACAAATTGGCTTTCCAGTGACTGAGGAGAAGGTGTCACTGGACCAGCCCGAAAAGCTACAGGTGCAACTGGACGAGGTATGACAATATTTGGTTCTCCAGTTGCAGTAACATCAGTTGATAGAAGAGGAGGGGTTGTAGAAATGAAGGGAAGAGATTCAAGTTGTCGTTCATGCTGAGAATGCTCAGGTGTGAACGACGGCGACGGTGGTGTTTGGATGTGTCTATTTCTAGGCACACCCATAGAAGAAAGTAGTTGGCGAGAGGCGAATACTGGAGGTATTTCTATGCTTTGTAAGTTTATTGGGGAAACTGAAACTTGGGGTTCTTGGGGTTGACCAAGGAGAGAAGGGAGCTGATCAAGTACAGTTGCATCAGCCATCTCCTGGTCAGATTCAGTCTCAGATGAATCTGAAGACTGAAGCTGAAACTCACCCTCATTTATGCCAAGATCCATAAATGTTGAGGGTGGCTGAACAGGTTGTTCAGATTCCTGATGACCAGTTTGAGTGTCCTCAATGGTTTCATCAGTTATAGGATCCGTTGCCAAAGTATCTTCTCCCTGGAAAGAGGTAACTGGAGCCTCAACTACAACTGCTCTTTCCTCAGTTGCAGTATCATGGGCTACTGCTTCAGGGACCACAATCACAGGCTGTGACTGGTCAGATACAGCAAGTCCTGATCTAGATCTTCTTCTATTTTTGGTAGATCTCCTTGCTTTTGGAACCGCCTAGATACCTGAGGGGAGGTCTCCAGTTTCTGCCACAGTCACAGCACCTGCAGACGAACTAGTGGGTCCCTCATTATTTTGAGGCCCGCCCAGTTGTCTTTCTTACTCACCTGATGGTGGTGCATCAATTCTAGAGAATGCCAGTAGCATTCTTGGGGAAATCTGGACTTCATCAGAAGTGGACACAAGATTGTCCAGATTCCTTAATAATTCTGGCACAGAGTATAAGGACTACGTGTTGTTATACTCTTCTCTGCCCAGAATAAGAATGAAACAAAGGGATAGAAATCGTCAGAATGGGATACAAGGACCCCTGTTGCCTTTGAACTTAAACACCAGGCTTCTAAACAGAATATTTACGAAATCCACCCTCAGTCCATTCCACAGGCAGTATGCCATCTCTGCCTGGAAGGAGTTTATTTGGTCCAAACCACCAGAACTCCCACCTAAACTTTCCACCAAGTGGACCATGAAGTACTTCCAGGATGGTGAAAGCCCTCTCATAGTGATTGATCCCTTGGTCTTCAGTGCATCTCCCTCCAAAACTTCTTTATTCCCCATGTCAAGGAAGACCTGACGGAAATTGATATTAGAGGGAATCACCACTGGACTTTCATCTTGTCTCCAGTAACTGAGGTTAAGGGCCTCCCTCAATTTCTCAGTGGTGATGGTACACGGGACTGACCCATCCTTTAAAGAGAAGGAGATGGATGAGCAGTCATCAGAAATAGAAGCTGTGTACCAGAACTCACACAAGTAGTCGTGAAACAGCTTGCTTGGGTTCAGAGAAAAGGCATCGCTGAGGGGAGAAATCCGAAGAAAGGATTAGATTTTCCCAATAAGAGAGTCAGCGGCCTGATGCCCTTGAAGAGATGCCATTGGATTATTTGGATTTAATTTTATCAATTTAGAACTAATGGGAGCACCAATAGCACGAGAAACATTTTCTGATGGAGTATACTCAACAGTGAGTAGATTCACATCACGGGAACGAGATGAAGAAGATGATGATTTAGGAGCCATTTGTGATATTGGATTTAGGGTTTTGGATTTAAAGAAGAAAGAGAGAAAGGGATCTCGAATTGTGAATGATTGGAAGAGTAAATGAAAGGAATTTTGAGTGAAGTAAATGAGAAAGATATTTAGTGGGGGTATATATAGGTAATAAAATGTTGCTCATGCTGACAAGCAAGCTAAAGCCTATATCTATTAATCTCTTCCTGATGAGATTTTCACAACTGTTAACAATGATCACAATGCCAAGGAGATATGGGATGAATTTACAATGTTTGTTGTGTCTGAGACTCTCCATGTTCAAGAAAAGATCATTGACACTTCAAGTCAAGTTTCTTCACATTCTGATTCTGATGATCTCACATGCTTGATGACGTCTGTTACTTCATCAACCATTCCTTCACAAACTACTTCACAAGCAACAACAAGTAAGGTAGAATTCATTTCCAAAGATGATTACCTGTCTGTCCAAACAACTGCTGCTACCTTGACAAAGCAAAATCTAACTTTGAAAAACAATTTGAAAATGGCTAAAAAAGAGTTTGATAAAATTAATGAAGATTTTTCAGAACTCTCAATAGCTCACGAAGCTCTCAAAGTGAACTATGATTCTCTAAAAGAAATGCATTTGTTAAGTAACAGTTCTCAAGTTGTTTCACCCAATGCTCATTTGACTAACAAATGTCAAGACCTTGAAGAGACTGTCCATTCACTCAAGCAAACCATCGAGACCTTAAAGCTTGAGAAAACCAATGAATGGATAAGAGCAAATGCAAGACAAGCTGATGTTGAATTTCTCACAAATAAAATGGAAGATTTCAGACCCAACTGTGAAAAACATGAAAGACAGATTTCTGATCTAAACAGTACTTGTTTTCTCAAAGGAGTTGAAATTGAGACTCTTCAAAAACAAGTTGAGGATTTAAAAGCAAATATTCTATTTTATCAAGAAAAAATCTATAAAGTTGAACAAAGTCCTCTTTTGAATTTCACTGCTTATTACAATAAGTCAAACATTGACAGATCAGAACTTCTTATTGGTTTGGGTTATGAGAATCTAGCACATTTAGAAAAAATCCAAAAAGAAGACCTTGGTCCACTTTATGATGAAAAATTTCTTAGACTGGGCATGATTCAAGATTTCATCAGACCATCTGAGGATGACTTTGAGTCAGATGATGTTGAAAGACCAAAACCAATTCAGATTAATATTGATTATGCTGCTGTTAATGAGACATACAAGAAAACTCATAACGGATCCATCTATGAGTTAGAAGAAATCGACAACATTTCAATTGCTGAAAATGATTCTCAAAAAGATTGTTTAAAACAAGTTTCCCAAAGATTTTACATTCCAACTACCATATTGGAAAACGAAATTGAAGGTTTAAAACAAAAGATTGAGTCTCAACAAAAAGTCATTGAACAACTGAAAACTCAAGATCATTCTCCAAAGGTAAGTGAGACCACCCCTACCAAAATGTTGCATGATCTAACTTCTGTTGATTGCTCCACTTCATCCAATGGGAGTGAGAATTCTAACAAAGAAATGCAGGGTGATAGCATCTCTCCTCAAGAGATTCATGATATGTCTACTTCAATGCTATCATCATTCTTCCAGATTGAAGAGAAAGTTCAAGCCCTGAAAGCTAAACATTGTGCTTCTGTTAAGAAGATACTTTCTTTTGATACCCTTGTGATAACCCCTGTTGACCAAAATAAAGTGAACTTAGAGCACAAGATTGAGATTCCTAAAGATCTTAAGGCTAAAGCAAAAGCATTAGTTGAAAAGTTTACTAACAAAACTGTTTTCAACCCAGAAGTTCAAACAAAAGATGTAAAGTCTACTTATCCAAATTTTTCTGTTGAAGAAATTGATAAGTTTTTGGAAACTGATCATGTTTTTGCACCAGAAGTTGAAAAAGAACTTGCAAAACTTTCACCCAAAAAGCCTAAAGTTGAACCAAAGAAGGAATCTAAGTCTAAGATTACTCCAACTTCATTTTATTCACCCAAAGGTGAGCATGCTCCAGCTGTCAAAGGTAAAAAGACCATTCCCACTACCTCAAAGTTCAAGGTTGATATTTCATTTGTTTCTAGAACCCCTGCTTCTAAAGCTATCTCTCAAACTAGTTCTTTACCCAAGATGTCTATATCTAGCCAAGATTTGCTAAAAAAAGATACATCTAATGGTATAAATAGTTATAGAGATCAGTATGGTTGGTTCACTATTGCAACTCCAAAGAAACAGAATATCAAATCTTTCCCAAAACAAAGCAAAATCAAAATGTGTTTTTAACTCCTCGAACTAATTCTAAGAATTTATTTGCTACAGGAGAGAAGAGCTTAGCTAGTAACCATAAGTGGATTTCTAAATCTTCATTGATAAAATCTACTAGCTATGCTAAAACACAAGTGTATGATAAATCACCAGTTAGAAGAAGTTGGATAGCTAATGAATACAAGAAAAAAATTCCTCATAGGAAATTTGATTCAAATTTGAGTAATTTAACTAAACCATTGTCTGTAATAAATTCTAACTCTTCAACTGTGATTTCAAAACCTTTGATTGTTGATCCCAATGGGATTGTGATGAATCTTAAGAATAAACCTCTTGTTCGTAAACCTCATTTGTATACCTTGATTGATTCCACTAACCCAAAAGGACCCATTCAAAGGTGGGTACCTAAGAAGACTTGATTGTGTTTTGCAGGTAATAAAGTTCTATGTTTAGTATTCCAACCTTGGATACTGTCTAACACATGATCCTGGAATGAGTTTCTTTTCAAGAAACAATCTCAAATAAGTGCTCATTACCAATGCACTTACTTACCTCTGCATGTTTTGTACAAATCCTTCATCTCTTTTCTTTCATTCATTATGATGATATGCTTATGTGCAATGTGCTTAAATATCATGCAATGTTTGAGGGGGAGAAAAATGATAATTCATAAATCTAGGGGTAGTTTGTGTATTTGCACTATTTGAAGAAAAACTCATTGTTAATTTTTAGAAAAACAAATATAAAATTTGAAAAAAAAAAAAAAAGTTTTTTTTAATTCATTGTTAATTATTAGAAAAACTAGAAAAACCATAAAAAGCCCATCGTCTATTTCCATTATAGAAAGCCCAAGTTCAAAAAGGAAAAGCCCAAAAGTTTTCAAACCCGGTCCATACCCATTGGACCCGACCCGACCGATCTGGTTTCTTCTTCCATAAGGAGGAGGGAAAAACCTTTTATCCATTCCAGTTTTCCATAAACACACAGACACACTCTCAAATCTATTCAAAATCATTTTTGGCTGATCATTGAAACAAAAATAAGGGTTTTGTTGCTGCTTTCATTCTGAGCATTTCATTCCATAACAATATTGTCATCTAATCACATCCTCAGGTAGAATTTCGAGTTTGAATGTAACTTTTATTTTTCATATTTTTTCGAAATTTATGCATCTGTTAATGAATCTGTGATATTTGAATGATTTAGAAGCATGTTTAGGTTATATGTGTATGATTTATACATGTTTAAATGGCTAAAATTCTGTTTTCGAAAATTCAAAAACTGGAACCTCTGTTCTTATGAGGAAGACGACCTAGAACAATCTTCATATTGATCTAGGTTACTTTTTGATTTAATTGATTTGTATTGTAAAAACTTGAATTCAGTGATTCTTATAGGTTTTTTGCTATGCTTAGATGTTAATTTGATTCAGTTTGTGTTGTGTGACGACCTGATGGAAATAGGATGACTTTGGCAAAAGTCTTCCTTGATTCAAGGTTGTTTGGTTCTAAGACGATCTTGTCCAAGACCGTCTTGGTTCCAAAACAACTAGGAAATAGGAAGATCTTGCCAAGACCGTGCTAGTTCCACACATTTCTTTTGCCCTGTAACCCATGAGACTGAGACCAGGACGATCTTGTCAGGATCGTCCTAGGGTCTATTCGCTGTGTGGATGTTGAATTGTTTTGAAAATCAAATTGAATGGGTAACTGAACTCGAAAGAGATCGGTTTGCTCAAAACTAATACTTATTAATATAAGGGAAGGTCATGTCCAATTTTTTTCCAGAAATTGACATGATTTCAACTTATGTTTCTAAGTGTTAGAAACTTTTCAAAAGAGAAGTGAAGTGTTTTATCACTTTGTTTTCAAGACGATCTTGTTAAGATCGTCTCAAAAACCTTCTCTTCAAAATCTTTCAAAAACCTTCTCTTCAAGATCGTCCCAATTTCCTTTCTATACTTAAACTTTTTCCCAAAACAAAAGATAAGACGATCTTCACCTAAGTCGTCTTGTTTTTCAAACCTGAGTTCAACCTCAGGACGATCTCAGCAAGATCGTCCTAGCTTTCCATACTTAGAAAAATTATTCAAATTTTTTTCTTTCTTTTCAAATTTTTCAAATTTTTGTGTGGTGTGACAAAGTGCTTTGTATTGTCATATAATTACAATATATTTAAAATACGAGGAATCGAACGCCTTTGTGTACCGGCAACAAGAATCTCTTCAATCGATTCATTTAGAGCAACTTCTTCGTCATGCTCAATATCATCTTGATGTTCCATTTTTTTGTTATTTTTCTGATTTTAAGACATAAAAGAGTTTAACACACACATAAAACAAAGTTTGAATAGCAAATAACAAGGTTCACACAAATGATTTATATAAAATACAAAGAGGTTCACAAAGGCGATCAACTTAGTGTATTCTATAAAAATAACTTGATATGAGAAAATAAATACAGAATAGTCAATCACATATTTCCATATATAAACTTACAAAGAAGTTCACAAAAGCGATCAGTTCTCTACACTTTTATATATTTTCATATGTACTTAACTTTGAAAATAAGGTATAATCATATAAGTACAAGATATTTGAGAATAGTAAGAAGGTAAAACAAGTAATATGAGAAACAACAAAGCATTGTTTGATCATTTTGTTGCTCCCGGCTTGCCAATTGTTTCAAGAATATTTCAAAATCACCCTCTCACATATGTACTTACCGTTGAACTAGACTTAGCTGAAGTCTATCTTTTTGATATGTGGAGATCCATTACCTTTGTTCAACCTCAAGATCCAACAATTCCAAGAGCCAAAGCTAAATATAAATCACCTGAACTTCGTCGTCAAGGCTACTTTCAATATCAATTGCATTCTGGTGATAGAACTTATGAGTTGGAGTTCAATCTTGATGACGTCCGAAGGATCCTAAGGCTTCCTGAAGCAAACTCTAATGGACATGCTGATTATGATACTTGTGAGTCCAATGAAGAGATGTTTGTTGCTTTGATTTCTCTTGGTTATGAAGGTCCTTTAACCAAGACAAAGGATTTCAAATTGAAGAATCTACCAAAGATTTGGTATTATGTATATTCCATCCTCAGCAACTGCTTATCTCCATACACAAGAGGCATGGACAAACTGACTCAGCCAACGCTATACATCTTCTATGGTGTTGTTTTCAACAAGCACTATGACATTGCTCAACTTCTGTGGGACCAGTTGATAGTATTGGTCAATGGCAAAGTATCTGCTCCCAAGAAGTATATTCCATTCATTCGATTTCTCACAGCAATCGTCTACAGTGCAGTCAGACATGATCGAAGCATTCCAAGACTTCAAAAACAGTACCCAAGTGACTATTAATTTTTACAAGTATGTCAGAGATTCAGGAGCTGCTGACTATACTTTTCTAATTCCATCATTTTTGTTAGACATGGTTTCTGATTCCGATGATGATAAGAAAGTTTATCTGAACTGGATTAGAACAGCTCTGAGACCGGAAAGCCTCCCGGTTCCTACCCAGGCTGTACATAGGTTACCAAGTGAGGGGTCAAAGAGAAAAAGAAAAGAGCGTGAGGGTGTATCCAGTTCCAGTAAGCCCAAGAGAAAGAAACAAAAAGGTGAAATGTTCGTGTTAAGATTGAGTAAGCAAGTGCATAAAAAGAAAAAGAAGGGGAGTTCATCAAAAGGAAAGAAACTCAAAAGAAAAACTCCTACTGAACCTTCTTCTCCCACATCTTCTGAGGAGACAATATCTGTGTCTGGGTCTCCAAGACCAATCCGATCACCACCCCCCAAAACAACTAATTTAAGACGATCACCATCACCCCGAGCACCATCACCTCAAAGACCATCATCACCAATTCATCAATCTTCACCACTTCCTTCAATTACAACACCTGAACAACCAACTATACCACAATCTGTTTCAACCATACCTTCATCATCCTTCATCCAATCTTCTCAACTGACATATACTCAAGGCCGAAAGAAATCGATTCCAGTAAACATTCGAAAAACCTTTAAGAAATCTCGCTTTGAGTATGATCGATTTCAAGAAACTGAACAAGAGGATGTGTTTACTCCTGATGATGATGCATCTGATGATGATGCAAATCAGTTTGCTGATGATGTTATGGACATCCCGGAGGGACAAGGAAGGAATGAGGGAGGGGTTGAAAATACCGGAGAGGATGAGAGGTCATGGCTAGGTGAAAGGCAAAAAGAAAACGTTGGCCTTTATTTAGTATCAAACGTCTTTCAACGCCAGGTTCGCCGTAGGGTAGAAGACGAAAGCTCCCAACTCTCGCATGTACAAACCTCCGCAAGCCATTCGGAAGTCTCTCAACAGACCGACGTCTCATTTTCACTCGGGCAAAAACCACGTACTCCATTCCATTCTCCTTCAGAGTCTGTGAATGTTGAATCACTAGAGACACCTGCCCCTCTCTTGAACTTCGTTTCTGCACGTGTGTCTAGTATCCTTAGGACACCGATTGTGATACCTTTTGCACATCTACGTGATGCTGCCAGAACAAACATAGAGAGATTGGCTATTGTGCCCTCTCGAGGATTGTTTGGAAGTCCTTCCATTGCTAACATCACGCCAGCTTTGAACGAAGGTGCCCTAGTAGCTAGATCAGTTGTGCGACAGTCTGAATTCTTACGAGCTCATTCTGTTGCGTCAGCTTTTCGTGCTTTGGGTATAACGGTAAGTCTAAGTGACACCGGTGTTATTTACCTCCATTTCCCACAAGATTCTGGTTGCGAAGCCGAATCATCAACTGTTGTTCATACTCCTGAACCAATAGGAAATCCTGAGACAGTCATGATGTCTTCAGGTCACTCAGTAGAATCACTTGAGACTACTGATGTGCCAGTTTCTGATATTCCATTACCACTTGAGGCTCAAAGATTAATCACTCATTTTGTTGAAGGTGTTGTAGAAGGTCAAAGAAGTGAGTTACTTGTTTCACGAAACATCATCACCGGTAAACTTCCTGCCTCAGAAACAAGATCACCATTACCTAGATTGCGTACTGGAGGTACTTTACGCATTGGTACTCCAGTAGCTACTCCAACACCATCCTGAACAACAACAACAACAACAACAATTCCAACAACAACAACAACAACAACAACAACAACAATACCACCAACACCAAGACCACAATCATTTCCAGATCCGAATTCACCACATCATTCCTCGAGTTCTTCTTCTGAATCTGACGCTGAATACTCAAATGATTGCTCCCCGAACAGAATTGCTACCAGTGGTTTATCAACCGACACTCTTATTGTTACACTTATGAATCGGTTAAGATCCGAAAAACCACATCTTTCATCACATAAAAGATCAATTTTTCATTCACTTCTTGCATATTTGTGAGCCAGAGGTACTCAAATTGAAAAACAAGCTAAAATTAAAGCTCTTCAAAAGCGAGTCCAAGAGCTTGACCAACAATGCAGACATGCTAATATCTCAAGGCGTCGGGATGATCAAGATCCTGATGATCAACCCAAGGGGGAGAATATTAGATATATTAGAGAGGGTCAAGATACACAAGAACAAATTGGTCAAGAAATTGCTCAAGAAAACCAAAATCAAGGAGGAGCTCAAAATCAAGAATTGGCTGAACAATTAAGACTTACAAATCTAAGGGAGCTAGAACAAGAAGTTGAAAGTCAAGCTCAAGATTCGGATGACTTACCTCCACTTGTCAGACACATTTCTCACTATTACTCTACAATGTCAAGTTCTGATAATGGAAATGATCCTGATCCATTTCAGACAGGAAATGATACTGATGATGATTCTGATTCTGATAATCCTGATGATGCTCGAAATAGAGAAGCTGTTTCTCAATCTCAGCAAGAATATGGAGAAGATATTTTTGAAGAAATAGTCTATCACCTCAGAAATGCAGATAATCTTGAGACTCCCAATGAACTTGGTTAAGGAGTTAGACACCCAAGGATCTCAAAAGATAAAATCTGGCAGATCAATGAGGGTTACTTCGCTGAGAATTATGAACAGATCTTGGATTTGAGCACAAGACCTGAAGAGATTGTATGCAGAGCAAGATACCTTGAAGAAAGAGCTTTTCAAATCTATTGCTCATCAGATGAAAGACTCAACATGACCTTGAACTGATTAAGAGCATTCTTTTTATTCAAACATCAAGGTCAAAGAGATGCATACATGGAGCTGATGAATGCAGAAAGTTCTGTAAGAGCTGAATGGTGGTATCAGTAGTTTCAAATCCCAATCACTAAATTCCTGATATGTCCATTTATATGCATATTCTCATATTGTTTATAAGTCGTTTTAAGCTTAATAATGTGCAAATTATATGTATATTCGATGCTTTGATGGTATTGTTAGTGATTGCAGGCTTAGAACAGGTACATTGGTTAGAAATGGCATTTGGAAGGTTAAAAGATGCATTAGGATGATTCTTGGACAAGTACGAGTGAAGACGAGTTGAAAAATACAAGTTTCGTGAATTCTGGAGCCTTATGCGGCGCATGGAAGTGGTGTGCAGCGCACAGAAGTACATGATTTTGGTCAGGGAATTTGGCAAAAGTCGGCATGCGGCGCACATAGGAGTCATGCGGCGCATATCGTGCAAGGAAAGTCTGAAATATGGAAAACTATGAGTTTGTGCGGTGCATAGAACATGTGTTGCGGCGCATAAACTAGGTCGGCTGAAGGGTTTTTGATTTTTCACTATAAATACAAGACCAAAACCCTCTCATTCGATATACAATCACCTCCAGTCGATTTTAGGGTTCTTTGGGGCAATACTCAGCAGCTTTTTCGTCCATCAAGGTCTAAGGGTTGTTCGTGAGCTTCAAGGCATTCGGTTATCGATTTTCTTAGCTTCTACTTGTTTTCTACACATTGGTACAATATGTTCTCTTATACTTTTACTCTTTGTGCTATGTTTATGATTATGAGTAGCTAAATAATCCGTCATCCACTGAGATGAAGTGATACATTGACTATGGTTGCATATTTTTAATCCAAGTTGATTTTATTAATGTTATGTCGTGATCTTAATGAATCATTTTCTTGTTCTATATTATTGTGCTTGTTGGTGATTCTTACATGCTTTGTCGATTGTGTCGGAAGTATATGAGTTTGATTTCAATTATTTGTCTATGAGTAATTGGTGCTAGTTCATGGAGTGATAGTAAACGGCATAGTAATTATAGGAAACGATTTGTTAATTGGATTTAATAGTTGATGGTGTCACATTAATTTCAAATAGACATGATTGTTAATACTTAACCAAAACAAATTAATTAATTGGGGTAAATCTTATTAAACGTTGGTGGTGCCAATTTTCTAGGATTGAACTAGTTAGTTAATGGGTTTGAATAGAGTTATAAGCTTGTCGGCCACCAAGTGAGTTTCTTTGTTCGAGTCTAGGTTTTCTTGTCAACATATTTGGATTGGGTCTTAATTTAAATGCAACCAGAGTTAGTGTATCACGGAGTCGAAAGTGGATGATCTTCTCATCCTATTTGATATAAGACAAATTTTCTTTTCGATAAACGCTTAGGAATTTCTAACTCTTTCAATAAAATAACTTTTTAATATAAAAAACCAAGATGACGTGGTGTCTTTAAAAACTAAAATCTTTTAATTACTTAAAACTCGCTAGCTCATTGTACTCTCCGTGGAACGAACCTTTACTTACTTTAATCTATATTGCATTCGGACGGGTCCACTGCCCGATTGTGTGTGGTATTCGATTCGGAGTATTTTTACGGATTTTAATTTAACTAGATTTTCACACATCAAGTCCTTCAGTTGTTTGCTCCTCTCAAAAACAACAATCTCAGACTTGTTCGTTTCAAAGTTCGCTGAGCTGATGGCAATATCTATGCTGTTCAAGAAGAATCTTTTCAACACATGACGATCTCAGACATCCTTTTCCTCTACAATCAATATGCTTATCTGATTATCAAGACTTCAGATCAACTCCTAGCCTATGAAGCATTGAAAAGTCATATTCAAGCTTTGATCAGATTTTATGAGTTCAATGATTTCCAAATTGGCTTAGAAAGAAGAACTAGCAGAATTAATCTCACAAGACCAAATCAAAGAGCCAGAGGTTATGAGCTAGATTCTTTTCAGATTGGAGATCCGATTGAAGACTTGGATGGATTCGTCTTCATCAATCGACTTAAGAGAAAGATCTTCATTCGTGCCCCTGAGTTTCCAAAATATTCAGACGGTACTTTGGAATATTGTCAATCCATTCTAAGTGCAATAGATGAAGATTCTGACAATGAAGAGGATGAAAACATCAAGTCTCAGAGAGAAGATCATATAAGACGTATCAGAGATACTCTCGATATGCGTCAAAGGATTAGAGATCTCATTGTCACAAGAACTCCCAAGCCCAAAGAAGGAATCATTCACACCAAGACAGGTTCATGGGTTCTTTGGAATCCTAGCCATGAACGTGGTCCTCATAACATTCCTCCTGTGAACTTCCATGATAATATCAAGTTACCGGATGAACGTCTTGAAGGTGATAACTGGCAATTCATTCCGAAGAAGTATTGGAATGACACGTGGAATAGCTACAAGAAGAGAGCCTTCTGGAGTTCAAAGATCGACAAGCCATCAACCTCAAATGCTGCTCAAAGATACAAGAAGAAAAAGAACAAGCAAAGACGAGCAAACAAGAGAAGGAGACAACAAAGGAAGTGATGATGGACAACCAAGCACTAAGGGGGAGAATGTTAGAAATAAAAAATAGTGCTTAGTTGTATTTCTATACATTGTATTTTATGTACTTATTGAAAGGTTGAGGGGGAGCTTTTGTAATATACTTAGAGTATAAATACCCCTCAAGCCTTAACACTTTTGGAAGCTTGTAACACTTTTCCTGATCAATCAATCAAGCTTTCCGCACACACACCTTTCTCTCTCAAGAACACACACTAACACACACACTTCCACCATTGTTGATCACCTTACTTCCGCATCGTAACACGAATCAAAACTTGTTTCTACATAGGAAATGATAGAATTTCATTTTCAATTGATAAAGCTTTGCAACATCCTCATTCTATTAATGATTCATGTTTCAGGATTGATGTGATTGACGAGGATGAAGCTTTGGAAATGGAATTGATGAATTTTTTGGACACGGATGAAGGAGAAGCTTTGCTTGCGTGTAGTGAAGAGGAGCAAGTGATGGTTGTGGATATGGTGAGAGAAATCATGGATTTACGCACGGATGAATCACCACTGGAGGATGAGACTTTTGAGGAGATTGAACGGAATGGCATGAAGATTGAAACTTCGATGGACAATCCACCAACCGATTTGGAGCTCAAGCCACTTCCCGAGCACTTGGAATATGCATTCCTTGAAGGTAAGTCACTTCTTCCCGTTGTCATATCATCATCACTTTCGGATGATGAGAAAGGTAAGTTAATGACTGTTTTCAAGGCTCATAAAAGAGCCTTTGCTTGGCGTACAACTGACGTACCCAGAATTAGCCCCGAATTTTGTAAACATAAGATTAATTTGCATGAAAATTTTAAACCAACTGTTCAAAGACAAAGGAGGCTAAATTCGAATATGAAAGATGTCGTTAAGAAAGAGATAATTAAACTTTTAGATGCTGGAATTATTTATCCTATCTCTGACAGTCCATGGGTAAGTCCGGTCCATTGTGTACGAAAGAAGAGGGGTATGACCGTTGTAACCAATGAACGTAATGAACTAGTACCTACTAGAATGGTTACCGGGGGCGGGTGTGTATTGATTATAGGAAATTAAATGATGTAACCCGTAAAGACCATTTCCCTTTACCCTTCATTGACCAAATGCTCGAACGGTTAGCCAGAAACGAGTATTTTTGTTTTCTTGATGGTTTCTCCGGCTACTTTCAAATACCCATTGACACCAATGATCAAGAAAAGACGACCTTTACATGTCCCTTTGGCACGTATGCTTATTGTAGGATGCCTTTTGGGTTATGTAATGCTCCCGCCACCTTCCAAAGGTTAATGATCGCGATATTCCAAGACATGTTGGAGACATCTATGGAGGTTTTCATGGATGACTTCTCGGTCTTTGGTGACTCTTTTGACAAGTGTCTTTCCAACTTGGATTAGATGCTTGAGCAATGTGAGCGGGCACACCTTGTACTTAATTGGGAAAAATGTCATTTCATGGTTAGAGAATGCATAGTTTTGGGGCATAAGGTGTCTAGTACGAGGATTGAGGTAGATAAGGCTAAAATTGATGTTATTGCTAAATTACCTCCACCTACTAATGTAAAGGGCATTAGGAGTTTCTTAGGTCATGCCGGGTTTTACCGTAGGTTTATTAAGGATTTTTCAAAGATAACCCGACCTATGACTCGTTTGCTTGAAAAAGATGTGCCTTTTGAGTTTAATTCGGATTGTTTTAAGGCATTTGAATTGCTTAAAGATTGTTTGACTCATTCACCCATTATGGTTTCTCCTGATTGGTCTCAACCTTTTGAACTAATGTGTGATGCGAGTGATTTTGCAGTTTGAGCTGTTTTAGGACAAAGAGAAGGTAATCATTTTTTCCTATTTATTTTGCTAGCAAGACTCTTAATAGTGCTCAACAGAATTACACCACTACTTAAAAAGAGTTGCTTGCTGTTGTGCTCAACAGAAGACCATTGTTTTTCTTGATCATTCAGCCCTTAAGTACTTGTTTGCTAAACAAGATGCTAAACCTCGTCTCATCCGTTAGATCTTGCTTTTGGAAGAGTTTGACATTGAGATAAAGGATAAGAAGGGGGCTGAAAATTTAGCGGTCGACCACTTAAGTATACTTGAGGATCCTCACCGTGAGGAATTGAGGGAAGGGGATATAGATAATGCCTTCCTGGATGAGTATTTGATGAGTATTGATGATATTAATGTTCCATGGTATGCAGATTTGGCTAACTATCTTGTTGCAGGAATACTTCCAAAGGGGTGGACACATCAACAAAGGAAAAAGTTCTTTTCCGATGTGAAACACTACTTTTGGGAGGAACCATTTTTGTTTCGTGTTTGTGCAGATGGAAAGATAAGAAGATGTGTTTTCAGTGGTGAAACCTGGAAAATCTTGGATGAATGCCACCATGGACCTACCTGTGGTCATTATGGACCATCTATCACCGGTAAGAAAGTTTTTGACGCAGGGTTTTATTGGCCAACAATTTTTAAGGAAGCTCAAACATTGGTGGAGACGTGTGAAACTTGTCAACGTCAAGGGAATATTTCTAAGCGGGATGAGATGCCTCAAAAGTTTATTCAGGTTTGTGAGGTATTTGATGTTTGGGGAATAGATTTCATGGGACCCTTTCCACCATCACATAAGTGTCTTTACATTTTGGTGGCTGTAGATTATGTGTCCAAATGGGTCGAGGCTAAGGCTTTACCTAGGAATGATGCTAGGGTTGTTATTGATTTCTTGAAACAATTGTTTAGTAGGTTTGGTTGTCCTAAGGCTTTAATTAGTGATAGAGGAACTCATTTTCCCAATCACCAACTTGCTAAGGTGCTTAAGAAGTATGGTGTCGATCATAGGTTTTCAACTTCATATCACCCTCAAACAAGTGGACAAGTAGAGAATACAAATAGGGCTTTAAAGTAGAGAATACAAATATGGTGCTTGCGCCATGGCGATGTAGGGATGATTCTATTACAAGCCTATGGTTAAAATATATGCATCACGACTAGGCTTTGAGTGATTGATACAATATTTCAACCCCAATAGTTTGTTAGTTGGAGTAGGTTAGTTGAGATATTATTCTCTCATTTGATTAAAGTGCTTAGTCGTGTTTTCGAGGCTTGTAGATCATTCAAATATTGTCAAACATTTCAATTTTCATTTAAGATTAAAACTACTTAACCATCTCTTATGTTTTCTAAACTTTAATGGTTTAGCTTCTTTTTGATAATTGTTATGTTTCGCAAGATTGTGAACCAAAGGAATGTTTTGAAATTTGAATTTGCTTAAGGGCAAGCAAACAAGTGTGGGGGAATTTGATATCAGCTATTTTATACATATTTATTTTATGCGATATCATTTCGTTTATCATAATTTATGCTTGTTTTTATGGACTTTGGATACTTAATAGATGATTTATTTTAATTATAGGTCCAAGTGGAAGAAGTTAATAAAAGATGGAAGTTTCATTGTTGTTTGCAAGTTAGACTAAAACCAAGCTCAAATGGATGTCAATGTTCTGTTTTTGCAATTTGATGTTGATTGATTGATAAGCATCTTAATCTCTTACATGGTCTCAGCTACATCTACAATATCAATTTCATGGATTATTATTAATATTAGTAGAGATGGTCTTGATATGTACGTGGGCTTCACAATTTGCAAAGAGAGTCGTGGTGTCAAGATGGACGAGAAGATTGGGTTGCGCGTGGCTTTTTTTCACGTGATGCCACAGCAAGATTGGGCTCAATCATGGAATTATTGTATTCCATATTTTATGCAAGGAAAGTTGGAAGAGGAGGTGACAAAGAGTTTAGTCGGCAGAATAGAGAAACCAACTTTGGCCATACATTAAATACAATCAATCAATAAGTTACCAAATATTAGAAAAGTCGGCTGAACAAAAAAAAAACCCAAAGGTGGGCGTCAAGTCAAACGAAAACCAATATAAATATGAGATATACTCGTATGTAACAGGGGGAAGCTATCGAATAAAAAATAGTTTAGGGAATTGAATTGGAGTCGACAGGTGGTGCGTACGAATTTGGAGAGGACCTATTATTCGAATTTTGGGAAATTAGCAGAAGGTTTTTCGGCAGTTTCATAAGTCAATTACATCAGTCGGTAGTCCAACTTTAGTTCGTTTCTTTAAACTTTTACTTTTATTTTAGTTGTTTAAATACAATTATTATTATGGATTCTATATATTTGATGATTGTTAGTTTTATTAGTGATTTTATGAATTCTAGTTGATTAACTTAACGTTGTGTCGATATCTTAATATATTTAATTTTTGTCACTTATCTATTGGTTTGTGTATGTGTTATTTTTAGTGGTAGCTAGATTGTGTATGTGTTATTTTAATTGATTTGGTAGAATTAATTGGCTCTAATTCATGGTAGTGCGTTAGAGAACAACCATAGGTAATAAGATTAAATGTGTTAACGGTTTGGTAGAATCGATAGACATAATTGTTAAATAATAACAAAACAAGTTAATCAGTTAGGCATAATTTAATAGACGTCAAGTGGTAGCCGGTCTTTAGGACTGAATGAATTGGTTTGGATAGGGTAATAAGCTAGGTGCGCAACTAATGAGTTCTTTGTTTAAACCTAGTTATTAAATCAACGTTATTGAATTGGTTTTTACTTATATGCAACCAAAGTTTATCGTGTCATGGATTCAAGGTAGATGATTTTTAAATAATCTTGTTTTCAACAAATCTCTTTTCGCTTAATTCTTCAGAATTACTAACTATTTTTCAACTAACTTTTAAAACAAAATCCAAGATGACGTGGAGTCTTTAAAATCCAACCTTTTCTAAAGTACTTAAAACTCGCTTGCTCTTGTTAGTCTCTGTGGAACGATTGTTAGAAATCCAAAAAAAATAGTGATAAATTGTAATTAAGATCGTGGACTTGATTGTTGTTAAATCATAGATATATGATAACTAAGGATGAGGAGCTAAATATAAAGTTTAGCATGTGTAAGGACTTATAGTATAAATACTCCTCATTCCTTAGGCATCATATATATACATGTACATATAACTATTTCAATAACAACTCTCATAATTAACACACACCTCTGTCCGTCTCAAAACACACATACACACACTCTCTCTCAATACACACACTAAACACACCAAGAACACACACTTACATCCGCCATTGTTGAGATCGAATCCAGAGCAGAAATCATGTTATTACATGGATCCTGGACTTACTTTACACTGATGTTCTCCATTCTTGATTTAGGTAGAATGTCAATTGGGCTTCGCTGCCATTGTCATTCTTTATATTCCACTTGTTGTCTTCGACTTCAACTGGAATGATTGCAGTATCTGGTCAGATCTCAACTAGAGGAAGTCTTTAGTTGCATTAACTGTACACTTGCAACTGGACTTCAAATATTTCTGGACAATTCTTCTGGTCTCCAGATGCAACTAGACGCTCCAGTTTTGCTGAAAACTGGACCTAACACAGTTCATGAGCCATTCGGCGGGAAGTTCGTTCATGTTCGTCGTTTAGTTAAATGAACGAACATGAACACAACAATCTGTTCGTTTAGTTAAATAAACGAACATGAACACAACAATCTGTTCGTATAGTTAAATGAATGACCATTATGTTCATGAACGTTCGATAATCTGTTCGTGAACATTCATTCATTTATGTTCGTGGACCGTCGGTCGTGTGCAATAGTTCTGTTAGGTCGAAAATCGACCAAGTATGATTTGTTCAAAATAGTTGAAGTTCAGTGAATGAAGCTTGCTCAAGATTCTGAAGCCATTCAGAATAAAGCTCACTGAAGCTTCACTTCAGTTTCAGGATCAACCATCACTGAAGACGTTCAGACTGAAGTCAAAGACTGAAGACTGAAGAAGAAGATCATTTCAGAAGCATAGCTCAGAGAAGATCTTATCAGAAGTCGAAACTGAAGAGGCTCAGTGTAAAAGTATTTACAACACTTATACATTGATTACGAGGAAGTCTTTTTGCAGGCTTTAAACTACCTTTACCCGGTTAATACCTTTATACCTGGGATTGGGATAGTTTTAACAAAAGGTTGTGTGAAGTCCCTCACTCAATGGTTTAACCCACAAGTGTAGAATAACAAGTCAAGTAATCACTAGATATGACTAGTATTAAATGTCAAGTAAGCACTAGATTAGACTAGTATTACGATAAATATAAATGCAAGAATATATATATATAACGTAATACGTACTTAAGCAATATAAAGATAAACAAGTAAGTAAGAGCTAAGACACAATGTAATTTTCAAGTGTATTTTATTTAATGATGTTAAATAAAATACAAGGTTGTTGTGGAACAAGATATTATAAAGTATCTAAACAACCTATGAATTACAAGTGATCTAATCTTTGATAAATAAACTCTTTGATCGAAATACTTAAAGTTGTGAAGTATGACTGTTTAGATCGAGAGTATTTGAGCAAAGGCACCAAATTCCAAAAGTATGTAATTTGGACGAGGAAGTGACTTGGTATTTATAGGCAAAAAGAATAAATATAATATTCTTTTTGCCGTACAAATATGGTTACATGCATTTAAGGAAATTACTTTAATTCCTTAAAAGCATTGATTAAAGTACAAGAATAAAGTCACATGATAGTGACTTGTCTTCTAATTAACCAACCACCTTTACATGCGTGTAAGGCTTTTAACAAAACAAATGGATTGTCTGGTTAAAGGCATGTAAAGGCATAAAGTCAATTCCTCATAGTCAGTGTTTAGACTTGTAAGGTCTAGAATACTGACAAGGACTCCAGTCAGGAGATCTGGTAAGTCTTCCAGTGAGCTCCGCTATTTGTCAGACTTCTTTCTTTAGACTTCAGTGAGAATGTTCTTTAGTGGAAAGATCTTGACTGGAGTGAAGTCCAGTGAACAAATCTGGTGGAATCCAGATTTCTATACAAGTAAGTTGTTCATTGGTCTTCACATAATTTCTGGACAAATCTGCAGAGGGCTCCGGTAGTTACGTTTGGAGCGAGTCCAGTAAATCTGGACCTAACAAATTCCCCCTATTTGTTTAGAAATTATGCAAGGATTTTCAAGCTTTTATCTATACAAGTTTGTGCTTGAAGAATCCTTGAAAAATTTGACTAAGTCTAATTTGAATTTCTGGAGAGCCACTTTATAGATCATTAGTGTTCTCAGCTTGTACATTTTAATTTCTAGACTTAATCCGGATAAGTACTTGTAAAAAGAAATAGGAATTGCAACTTATATTTACAGACATCAACTGGAGGAAAGTTACAATTTTATCTACATTAAAATAAATACAAGTACAATATCAGAGTCAGGCCTGTTTCTTTTCAGCATGCCCAGCTGGCTCTTCAGTGGCCTTCCTCTTTACACCTGGAGATGAAGACGAAGTAAGAGAAGTCCTTAGGCCCAGCTCCATCTCCATCAACTCCTTCCTCATCCATTCCTTGCCAATCCTCTTCATAAAGTATTTAACATCCTGGGAGACATCTTTACCCCTGAATGAAAGACCAATCTCTCTTAATTCTGACCACCCAAAAGCCCTGATTGAAGTGTGTTTTCTTTCATCAGTAAAGTTCCCTTCTCTGAAGAGTTTGACATGGAACTTAGAGAAGTTGTCATGATTTTCTGCCAGATGAATCTCAGCACCCAGTATTGATCGGACATCAGCTCTAAATTGTGACAAATGTTCATACTTTTCTTTTGTCTGAGCCCTTTTCACCATTTCATCCACTTCCCTGGACACTTTTCTTTGTTCAGCAACTTGTTGAAATTTTTCTTTGTTTATCCTTTCAGTTGTGTTCAAGGGAATGAAGGTGCTAAGATCTGCATCTCTGGCAGCTTTGGATTTTCTGAGTGGTGCCTTGGGCAAACCCTTAACTTTCTTCCTATATTCATGCTCCAGAGCAGTTGCATTACTCCTTACATGTTGCTGGAGATTTTTCAATTCTTCTCTTCTCTAGGCAATACGATCCATTATGCTCAAACCATAAATTTCAGAATCATATACTTGTTCATCCTGAGCATACATGGATCGAATATAGACGTCATCCAAGGCATCCAGACACTTCTTCAGCCTGGGATCATCCTTCATCTTCTTGTAAACTTCAATTTGTACGCCCAACCTGCCAGCGTTGTAAGAATCCAGAGTCCCATGCCTGGCCATATCTAACTGGTGAGCAATCAAGTCATCTTTTAAGTTTTTCTTGAAAATTTCAATTAAGATGCACTCTTGCTCCAGTCTCTTTGCCTTAGCCTCATCAGCAGACACATATTCCTCTTCTGCTTCATTTGTTGGTTCCCCAGATACCACTTTCTTTCTTTTGAGACTTTTCATTGTGGTAGGGATATCTGGGAACTCTTCAAAAACTGGCTCACTGGCATCAGTACCAGCAGCCTCTTCCTCAACTTGTCCACTGGCTTCAGTACTAGTGACATCTTCTCTAATAACCTTCTTCCAGACTTCGATCTTTTTCTTAAGATCAACAACCTTCTCTGTACCAGAACCAGAACCTTCCCCCTTGGAAGCATCTCCGGATTGAAGATGATTCCACACCTGATCCAGCTTATGTCTGTCAGCAGAGTCAAAAGTTCGACCAGACACTGGAGCAATGTTGTTTACAATTTTCCTCAACTGCATCAGTTCCTTTTTAATTATTTCAAGATCCTGAGGAAAGTGGCGAGGCAACTGGGCGTCGATCATTTTCATTACTTCAGGTAACAACCCATCACGGAGATTTCTAAGGAGAGTTTCAGATACCTCCTCAGTGATTTCTTTCAACATATCGCCTCTGAACTTTCTAACAACTTCATCACTGAGGGTACTGACCACTGAGTTTTTCTCCAGGGTTGGCCTGCTTTCCAGATAGCTTATTCTGGTGGTAAAATTCTAAACATCACCAGTCAGACTTGCCAGAGGTTGAGCAACTTCAGTTTGAATGGCAGTCTGAACACTTCTCACCACATCCCCCTTGATTCCCTGGACTGCAACTTGTATTGATTCAGAATTTCTATTTGTTGCCACGACAAGTTCATCCAGCTTCTCATAGACTATCTTCTCATTTCCAGCAAAAATGTTCATTTTTGACTTAAGATTATTGGAAATTATAGTTTTGAAGTCAGAAATAACCTGAGAAGAAGCCTGAAGTGATCTCTTCAGGTCTGCCATCTTATCAAAAAGGCCTTGGACCTCGGTTGAAGAAGAAGAGGAGAGACCACTGGAAGGATTGGTGATTCTGGTGATTGATGATACTGGCAACACCCTTGTGATATTTTCAGTTGGTTGGGTGACTACCAGTGGTTCAGAATGTTGAATTTCTGGTGCAAAAGGTGATTCAAGAGTTATTGTTTGTTCTGGAAGAGGTGTTGGTGTATTTTCTGGGGGTGGAGGAGGCATATCAGATAGAATTGACTGGGAGACAGAGTGGATGGTGCGATCAATTTCTTATTCTCCCAGAAAACTCATATTCATATCAAAATCATTATCCTCAGACAGTGGAGAATCAACCATATCCCAATCTGGGCCGGTTCTACCTGCCTGGTCCTCTACTTGTACATTCTCCAGCCCGACATTTAAATCAATCTGAGCCACCTGCTCCAGATTATCTCCTTCAACCTGCCTAACTTGTTCCCCCTCCACCTCTTCAACAATTAGGGACCCATCAGCGTCCCCACTTTCAGCGGTTGCCACTGGAATGACAAGAGGTGATCCATATACTCTTTCTTCTTCACCACTTCCTTCTACTTGTACTGGGGAAGTGGTTACTGGGGCAGTTTCCTGACCAATTTCTCCAGAATCTTGATGAGTTGATTCTGGAAGGAATGATACCAGAACTCCGTCTCTCCTAAGACGACGAGTTCTATTCCTTGGCCTGGTGGGATTAGGTGGAATTTCAACAATATTCACACCATGCTGCTGAAGATCTGGGGCGATCTGGGACATAGGTTGCACCCTTTCAGCAGTAACATCATCAGCAATTTCCTCATCGTTATGAGGCTCACCAGCAACCTCCTCATCAGGTGATGATGCAATTGCATCTTCTTGAATTCTGAATTGATAAAGCATCACCGATGGAATGTCGACCTCAGTAGGAGATGAGGTCAACTGGTTGAGGTCCCTCAGATACTCACACATTGAAAAATGAGTTGTATTTACAAAGTACTCATTCTTTAATGCCCTTCTGAATATGATGGACAGAAATCGAATGTATAGAATGAAGGCCTTCCTGCTCTTGACCCTCAATCTGTCCACCAGATCATTAAAGAAGATATGGGCAAAGTCCACCCTGTACCCATTCGATAAGCAGTAAGCAATCTGGAGCTGTGTCTAGTTTATCTAAACTAAACCTCCAGAACTGCCACCCAAACACTCAACAAGATGAGTGAAGAAATACCTCTATGAATCTGTCAGCCTGCTTATCCACTATTTATGTGTGCCCCATCAACCTGCACACCTCCCTGGTATTGATTCCAGATGAAATCTCAATGGGCATTTCATTCTCATCGAAGTAATTCATCCTCAGGGCATCTCTGAGGGAATCAACAGTAATGGTGAAGTGTTTGGTGCCTTGTTTTAATGTGTAGTGGATGGATTCATCATTTTCCACGTACACAGCAGTATACCAGAATTCACAAAGATAGTCATGATACATTTTGCCCGGATTTAGGGTTAGGGCACCATAGAGTGGACTACTCAAGAAGAAGGTGTTCAACCTTCCAATGATTGAAGTTGTAGTGTGATCTGTTGAGAGTTTTGCCATCCAGTTATTCATGTTTATGCGGATGGCATCAGCAGAAAGAGATATATGAGTTGCCTTCTTGACATTATCAGCAGGAGTATAATTTGCGGCTAGAAGATTTTTAGGAGATGGTTTAGGAGCCATTTTAGATATATGAAAATGAAAGTGAAGAAATTTAAGATTGAAAACAGAAATTTAATAAGAGAGATGATGATAATTGGAGAGTAAATGAAGAAGGAAATAAATGAAGGAATTTGAAGATATGGGAGTAAATGATTTTTCGAGATGAATCTGAAAGTGAAGGTAAATGTGGGTATTTATAGAGGAAAGAGAAAATGGAATTCAAAACGGTAAGTTTGAAAAAGTTCAAAACAGTTTTGATCGGTTTTGACATCCGCATTTAATGTTTCTCATCACACATAAATGTATGATGGTTGACAGCCCACAAAAATTACCCACTTGCACTTTTTGTCTTCCCAAGGTAACAAAACCATCATTTAAATTGAAAAAGTCATGCCACGTAAGCTGAACAGTAACTGTCCAGATGAAAAATTTGTAAGGTTGGCATGCACTATCCTTAAGTATTAAAAAAGAAATGATTTGACACACAAAGACTCATTTTAATGCATCTGGAGGTTAACTGGACACTCCAGTTTCACTGGTGGATTAGGCCAGTAGAACATGCATTAATGGTACACTGGAGGGACACTCTAGTAAGTACCCAGATTTGACCATTCTGGTAATCCTCAAACATGCACATCAACTAATATAAACAAATGAGAGGGACATATTTACAAAGCAACTGAAGTTACTTCAAATATGCACATCAACTTATCCAGTATTAATGAAAGGGATACATTTACAAGGTACTAGAAACATTTTTCAAAAAAATTTGTCCAATGAGAAAATAAATTAATAAATTCTTCCTGAAACTTAGATATATATATAAAAAAATGTGGTCTGAGTCTTTCCCCCTGGAATGGTGATCCATAAATCTATCAGTGCAAAGATAGTATCACAAAGGCGTTCGATAGCTTTACTGGTATAGATTTATAAATCTGGAATCAAAGAACCCTGCCAGTGTCACAAAGGCGATCATAACAAGGTTCTAGATTAAGGGTTCAACATTCCCAACTCACTGACAAGATTTTGAAAAGTTTTCTCATCCAACGGTTTTGTAAAAATGTCAGCAAGTTGTTTATCAGTGGGAATAAAGTGGATTTCAATATCATTCTTCATTACATGATCGCGAATAAAATGATACCTGACATCAATGTGTTTCGTCTTTGAATGCATGACTGGATTGTTTGAGATAGCAATGACACTGGTATTGTCACAAAAGATAGGAGTCTTTGAATACTTAATACCATAATCAAGCAACTGGTGCTTCATCCAGAGTATCTGAGCACAACAACTGGCTGCAGACACATATTCTGCTTCAGCAGTGGATAAAGAAACTGAAGTTTGCTTCTTACTGGTCCAGCTCACCAGTTTGCCACCAAGGAAATGACATCCACCAGTAGTGGATTTCCTGTCTATCTTACAACCTGCATGATCTGAATCTGAATAACCCATTAGATCTAAGCCTGAGCCTTTGGGATACCAAAGACCCAAACTGGGAGTACCCTTGTAATAACACGATTTCTGCTATTGATTCGATCTCAACAATGGCGGTTCAAGTGTGTGTGATTTTCTAGAGAGAGAGAGAGAGAGACGATCTGAATAAGTTGTATGTAAAAATGGATTAAAGGCTTATGATTTCTAATGAGTTGAGGGTATTTATAGTCTAAATCTACAATTAAGCTAATTGACACTCCTAGTCCTTCAACCTTAGAAATCATTTCACCATGTCTTAACAACAATAACATCCACTAACTTAAATTACAATTTATCACTATTTTTGAATTTCTAACATTCTCCCCCTTAGTGATATATTGTAATGAATGAAGTACGTGTTATTTTGTCTTGTAGGAATTAAGTTGATGAGCCCGATGGTGAAGACAATTGGTGTGATGAAACAAGTCTTCAAAGCTTTCTCATTGTCTCTGGAGAACTTGAATCAATCTTGGTCTTGGACTTTCTTGTAGTTAAAACATAATGAAATTCTCAATGTTCTTTTTGAACAGAGAATAAAATGAATGAGTCTAGAATCTTTGAAAATGTTGAACCGTGAATCAGAGTTGTCTTTTGAAATGCGGAAGGTATAAATTTGGCTTTGGTTCTTCAATCTTTGATTCTTGAATGAAAATTTATTTCCTTGGAATGAAGTATCAAAAACTTAAACTCTCCCCCTTGATATATGCATGGAAGCTTCTTGATCAAGTATTATTATATGACTTTGAAGATCTTGAATGAAATGTGTTGATGAAGACTCTTTCGAAGTTTTACTTTTTTTCTTGAATCTTCCAATCAATCTTTCAACTTTTGTAGCTTTAATCTTTGTCATGTTGACTTAAAACTTTGGAGAGTAAACTTTGGAACAAAACTTGAATTAATCATGCTCCCCCTCAATTCATGAGTGTAAGCATTTTGGACCATCTTTGAACATCATATCCTTATCTTTGTAATTATCCTTTTTCCAAGTCAAGAACTCAATTCTGAAACTGAACACCTCAAATCTGAAAATCTGTGCTCAATTGACTGAATTTCTATTAATTGCAAATTTTCCCATCAATCCCATACACTAAATATTCTCTCTTATCTTTTATCTGTAACCTCCATACACTCACTACAACCTTCTTACTAACTCAATGTTTGCATAAATCAAGCTCAAAGGTTTTCTTTCTCAATCAATCATAATCTTTTTCTCCACCTCATAATGACAAAGTTGGGAACCAATGTCATTATGCAAACATTGATTGATCGAATACGAAAAGAAATATCACAAGTTAAAACTAGATTTGCATGAAGAAGTATCAAACAGCAACACATCAACCCAATTCAATAGTCCTAGCCCAAAGAATCCTAAGGGTAACTAAAATGTAAGGTTTGAAGTTGTTGATACAAATGTTATAGTATGATATTGGCGGTTTTTGAGTTTGTGAGATAAGAAATGGAAAAACTGGATAAGGATGATCCGTTAACATGTTCAAAAATCAAAAGGATTAATGAAATGACCGAAAGAAATGTATGACATTTTTCGGATTTCCTATATATCATTGAATTATGCACAAAGCAATTTTTTAACATAGTTCGGTCTTGCAGCTTTTCAACTATGAGATTGCTTCAAAGAATAGAAATCATGGTCAGTGTCACCTAAGGCGTTCGATAACCACAATCTATTATCCTTAAAGACTTGTTAGGAAACATCCGAGGTCACTGATAGACTTCTCGTTCACTCAATAATCACATTAATGTAATTATGAGACCTACGTTCAATGTTGGAAAATATGTTAGCATTGGTAGGATTTCCATTTGATCATTGTGGAATATCAATTAAGATATCACTACAAATGTTCCGGCTATATCACATAGATATGCAATAATATCACAAAGATATGACTCAAATGTGTCTTAAGAAAAATGAATAAAGATCAAATTAATGATCAAGCAAGATAGCTCTAGACACAACGTGATTAAATGAAGTCGGGGACCGGAGCAGAGTGTCTCCCTTTTTCAATATCAACATCTTCCAAATGAAGAGTCAATAGAGATGTGAAAAAAATCTCCGTGAGAAATGAAACAAGCATTTGTTAAGAAACACTTGAGTGGTTAGGTAAAGATGTGCATCGCTTCACTGGGTTCATGAAGTCTTTATCAAGATATCAACAAATGACATCCGATAGAAATGTGTTGTACCCGGCGATTTGAGAGTTTTAGGGAAAAGTATCATTTCTTTTAACCCTTTTCTCACAACATATCACCATAGCCTCTCACTTTTCAACTTTACTCCCTCCATCCTAGTTGCATGAAATCATCATCACTCAAAATACCCTCACTATCTAATGAAAGAAGTGAATACTCCGGCGATGATGAAGTTCATAGAGTAAATTTTGAGAAAACCTAGTTACTCATGTGCAAACTAAACACCGAACTTCCTTTGGAGAAAATCTTTTGAAAATCATCAAATGTGAAAAAAATGATTTAAAAACACATTTGAAGTTTGTCAGAGGTTTGAAATCACAAACTCCCCCTTAATCTATGCAGAGATATATCAAAAAGTTTTCATAGAAAGGTGGAGCAAAAATGTATTTCTCAAAAAAAACATAATGATTTGACTCAATCAATTGTTCAAATGAGACAACTCGAGAGTACACAAAGGCGTTCAATCCTTTGCTTCTCATATCAACAATTGAGAGTTTTTTAAGCAACAAAATCATTTGAAAAATTTAAAGCTGTTTGCAACAAAATCAAGACTTTTGAAGAGAATTGTTTGCAATTTTAAGCAAATGAAAAATTGCCATTACACATACATATTCATATAAGACCACTTGGAAGTACACAAAGGCGTTCAATTCCGCGTTATCTTATATCAATCTATATGTATAACAACATATTTTATACCAACTTTGAAATATAAATAATTTCAAATAAGAACGAATTATGCACAGAGTATGCATAAGCCATTTTGAAATAAATAGCTCAATGAAGAACGGGTTGCATACAGAATATATGCAAGCCATTTTGAAATAAATAGCTCAATGAAGAACGGGTTGCATACAAAATATATGCAAGCCATCAAGATAAAAAAAATTAAGAAAATCTTTTTGTTATTTTTCAAAACTTTATATTTTTGTATTTGATTTTTGTCTTTCCAAATTTTGTATATTGTTTTTCAAGAATGTATCAAGAACAAAATAAGTTAAGGTTCAAGATTTAACTTGCCAAGCTTAGAGATAAGAAAGTTAAACCTTTTCTCATCCAGTGGTTTAGTGAACAAATCTGCAAGCTGATAGTCAGTTCCCACAAAGTAGAGCTCGATGTCACCGTTCTCAATATGATCTTTGAGAAAATGATATCTCACATCAATATGCTTTGATCGAGAGTGGTTTACTGAATTGACTGCAATAGCAATGGCACTTTGAGAGTCACAATAGATGGGAATATGATCATATTTCAGACCATAATCAGTAAGTTGAGTCTTCATCCATAACACTTGAGCACAACAACTAGCCGCAGCCACATATTCAGCTTCAGCTGTTGATAGTGACACACAATTTTGTTTCTTGGAAGACCAACTCACAATTTTATCAGAAGTGCTCTTGCGATCAAGCTTACAACCTGCATGATCTGCATCTGAATAGGCAGTTAAATTGAATCCAGTATCCCTTGGATACCAGAGACCTAAATTGGGTGTACCCTTCAGATAACGAAATATTCGTTTCACAGCTTGAAAATGTAAATCAGTTGGAGCAGCTTGATACCTAGCACACATACATGTGGCAAACATTATATCTGGGCGAGATGCTGTAAGATACAACAATGAACCAATCATACTTCCATATCTCTTTTGGTCAAATGGTTTCCCATTTTTATCAACATTAATATTTGTTCGAGCAGCCATTGGGGTTGAAATTGAAGAACAAGTAGTCATATCAAACTTTTTCAACATGTCAAAAATATATTTACCTTGTGATATAAAAATACCATTTGGTAATTGTTTGATTTGAAGACCCAAAAAGTAGTTCATTTCTCCAATCATGCTCATTTCAAAATGATTTACCATTAGAGATGAAAACTTTCGACAAAACATTTGACTGGTTGACCCAAAAATAATGTCATCAACATATATTTGCACAAAAAGCACATGTTTACCTTGTTTGCGAATAAACAGGGTAGGATCAATAGTACCTTTGGTAAAGCCACTCGAATTAAGAAAGTAGATAAGGAATCATACCATGCTCGGGGTGCTTGCTTAAGACCGTAGAGCCTTGTCTAACCTGTAGACATGGTTTGGTCTTTTGGGATCAACAAAACCTTCTGGTTGTTCAACGTAAACTTCTTCTTTGAGATCACCATTCAAGAAAGCTGTCTTCACATCCATTTGAAACACAGTGAAGTTTCTGAATGCAGCATAAGCTAAGAAGATCCGAATGGCTTCCATTCTTGCAACTGGAGCAAAAGTTTCGTCGAAATCAACACTAGGTTGTTGGCAATAACCCTTTGCAACTAATCTTGCTTTGTTCCTTACTACCACTCCATTCTCATCCTTCTTGTTCTTGAAAATCCATTTTGTGCCAATAGGTTCATTTTTCCTTGGATTTGGAACTAATCTCCATACTTTCAGTCTTTCAAACTGAGCGAGTTCGTCTTGCATAGCTTTAACCCATTCTGGATCTCGAAGAGCTTCAAAAACAGTTTTGGGTTCAATGTTGCTAAGAGAAAGTGCAACCAGACACTCATTCACTGAAGTACGAGTAGTTACTCTGGCTTGTGGATCTCCAATAATTTGATTTGTAGGATGATATTTTCGCATACGTGACCATTTGCAATCATGAGGAAGAGGATCTTGTTGATTGACATCAACATCATCATCATTAAAACCAGAGTTTTGCTGAGAGATGGAATCATAGCTTGGTAGAACAACTTCCTCGTAAGATGGATGATCGAAATCAAGAGGAACATATACATTTGGAGTGTTTATCGGATTGGTAGTCTGGGTAAATTGGGTTGGTTGTTCTTGAACATTCACTGGAGAAGAATTATCAGGAGAGGATTGAGAAGAAGAATCATTAGAAGAGGATGAAGAACTACTACTTGAAGAAGTAGCAACTTGCTCAGCAGAACTTGATGATGATTCATGAAGGTTGTCAGGAACTGGATCATTGTTCGGAATTGGTTCAATGATGACTTGAGGTTCCTCATCATGAATCGGTTTTGAATTGTAGAATTCTTCAAAAAGAATGTCTAACTCATCACTCGTTGGAGCTGGAAACTTGAATTTGGATGCTAAAGTAGAAGTCCTTGATGAAGTACTTGAATCACTTGGACCATTATTTGTTGGTAGCAAACTTTCTTGCTCGAAAATCATGCCCGACATCTCATCAAACCAAACATTCATTGTTTCTTGAATCGTATTTGTTCGGCGATTGTAGATTCGATAGGCAATTGATGTCTTGGAATAACCAACAAAGTAACCTTCATCACCTTTTTCTCGAACTTTCCAAGATTCTCCCGATCATTCAGAGTATAACAAACACACCCAAAGATATGAAAATAGTTGATGTTGGGTTTCCGTTTGTTAACAACCTCATAAGGAGTCTTCTCAAAACGCTGATTAACAATGGACCGATTCTGAGTGTGACAAGCAGTGTCAATAGCTTCAGCCCACATATTGGAAGGTAACTTAGAATAAGCAAGCATGGTTCTTGCAGCTTCCACAAGCGTTCAATTTCTCCTTTCAACAACACCATTTTGTTGTGGGGTACGAACCGTAGAGAATTGGTGAGTAATGCCTTTGGATTTACAAAATTCATCAAACACTGCATTTTAGAATTCAGTTCCATTATCCGAACGAATGTATCGGACTGGAAGTTGAAGATTCACTTGAGTTGAAGTGATGAAATCGATCAAAGTTTGAGTTGTTTCATCTTTTGAGGCAAGAAACTTGACCCAGGTGTATCTTGAATAATCATCAACAATAACCAAAATGTATCTCTTCCCATTTCGGCTTTGAACTTTCATTGGTCCACAAAGATCCATGTGAAGCAAATGAAGAGGTGCTAAAGAATTTGGAGATTTCTTCGGTTTATGAGAAGTTCGTTTTATCTTCCCAACGGCACAAGAAGGACAGACATGCTCACTTTCATACTTATAGTCTAGCAAACCTTCAACAAGATGCTTATTGACTAAAGTATTGATGGTAGGAAAATTTAGGTGAGAAAGTCTTCTATGCCACAACCAAGAATTCTTTGAAGTAGCCTTTGAAATGAGACAAATATTATCGGTTGGTTGGTTATCATCAAGATTGATGGTAAAGAGGTTATCATCGCGGTCGCCACACAAAATGTCAACTCCATCTAGAGTTTGAACCTTGCAGAGAAATTGTCGAAAAAGAACTTGAAGATTGTTGTCACAGAATTGTCCAACACTGAACAAGTTATGACTTAATCCTTCAACATAGTGAACTTTCTTAATGACAATTCCATTGCGTTCAATGTCGCCATAGCCTAAGATAGGAGCGAAATTGTTGTTACCAAAACAAACAGTTCCCATGAATCGTTCGATAAAGTTCTTGAGCAATGCTTTATTGCAAGTCATGTGTTTTGAACATCCGGAATCGAGTATCCAAACACAGATGGTTATTTCTTGCAATCAAAGAAATTTAACCGACTTTAGGTACCCACTTGAAGACGGGTCCTTTGTGGTTAGTTAAAACAGGCAGGGTATATAACTTAGGAAATGCATACAAACATGCTTTCGAATCAACATACTTATTAACAAGCACATTATCAACAAGCACATTTAGATCAAACAAACGAATATGAACACACGAATCAAAAGTAACATGTCTACCACCATTTAAACCATACAAATAATAGCGAGAATTAACCTTGTTTACAACATCAGAAACAAGCTTCTTCTTACTACCCGCTTTTCTCCTTTGCCTTTTCTTCTTTTTCTCAACTTTAGTGATTTTAGGTACTAATGACTTAGCTACCCATTTAGACTCACTAATCAAGCTCTTTCCACCTGTTGGATTGACACTAAGAAGATTAGAACGAGAGTTTTGAAGCATTTTTATCTTTTTAGACTCTTTTGAAGTTGCAGAAACTTCTTGTTTCTTAGGTTTATCATGAGAAAACCAGCTATATCTATCCCTATACCTAGTTGCACCATTTGAAGTATCCCAAGTTAGCAAAATTGAGCTAGATTTAGATACTTTAGGTAATAAACTAGATTGAGAGTTAGATGAAAAAACATTTGAATTGATTTCCCGAAGTTTCTCTTTGTTATATTTGATTTTGGGAATGGTGTCAACTTGTTTGGTTTTAACATGCTTTTCCGGGGTAGGACAATTTGTTTTTAACTTATTGATTCTTGGTTTGGTGAGAGTCTTTGGTTCAGTCTTGACGAGTTTGGAAATAACCCGTTTCTTTAAATAATATGAAGTTGGAGCTTTGAAAAACGATGATTTTGGAGATTCCTCTTTTGATTCAACTTTGATTTTGGTAGATTCAATCTTTTTCTCAGTTTCAGAATCAAAAACATATTCTCCCTCCATGAATTTATCAAAATCCTTTTTGGTGAATGGTGAAACCGGAGAGATTTTTGAAAAATCAGGAATCTTGTTTTCCAACTTCACACTATGGGTAATCTCAGGAATGAAATCAACTTGAACTGACACATCTTTGGTTTCACAAGAAATTAAAGTAGAAGTATCAACACCTATACTAGCACTAAGCTTAGGGTGAACAACCAACTCTTCAAGAGACTCACAAGTAAAAAACCTAAAGTAGTACCATATCAAAACTAGACTATGCGCAAGTTCGTCATAAGATAAATCAGATTGTACATAATCATCAGCTATAAAAGTAGCAGCATTTTGACATGAACACTCAAGAGAATCAGTCAAGGTTTGGGTGGAGGAAACAGTAGATGAAACACAAGTAGTCTGAGTGTAATGGTCTACTAAAGCACTTAGGTTAGTTTGAGTAGAAGCATCCATACAAAATTTCTTAGTATCCACAACAACTAATTTATCCTCCGAATTCAAACTTTGAGACTTAAGTTCTTCAATTTCATTTTGTTGAGATTTCACCGTGTGTTGTAAACCTTCTATTTGTTTTTCCAAAATGGTAGATGGAACATACATTTTAGTAGGTTTAGGTGAATTACCAATTGACTCTTGGTTTTGAAAATTTGATGCTATTTCTTCCAATTTGAAAATTGAAGATTCTTTCGAGTTATTTGAAGCATTAATAACATCATAGTTAAATTGTTGTATCATACCAAGGCGAAGAAATCTTTCATCATACAAGGGTTCGATTTGTTCTTTGGCTTTTTGTAATGGAGAGATATTCTCAAATCCCAACCCATGAAGAAGTTCCGATCTGTCAATCTTTGACTTGTTGAAATAGGCAGTAAAATCCAAAAGAGGGTTTTGTTAGACTTTATATAACTTCTCTTGATAGAAAAGTATATTCTTTTTAAATTCCTCTATTTGGTTTTGAAGAGTTTTAATCTCAACGCCTTTCAAAAAACAGAAATCTTTCGTTCAAGTTCAATATTGTTAGGTTTGGATTCTAAAATTTTCTTGTTAAGAATATCAACATCCATTTGTCTTGCATTGGCCCGAAGCCACTCCTTGGTCTTTTGAATTTCAAGATCTTGATTGGCTTTTTCAAGATCATGAATGGTCTTTTCAAGTTTATAACACTTATGCAATAACTTAGAATCAGGAGATGCATTCAACTCACACTCTTTAACCAACATTTGATCTTTGTAGGTTTGAAAATCTTGTTTAATAGTATCATAATTAAAAAGTAATTTTGAATATTCTTCAAAGAGTTTTGAAAATTCACTTTTAGAAAATGAAATACTATTTTTCAACTTTTTATTTTTGTTGGTTAAAGACGTGATATGAGTTGTCAAATTTGATAAAGCTAAATCAAACGACTCTTTATCTTTAACTATTGAAAAAACAGAGTGTAGATTTACCTCATCATCTGGGTATTCATCATCAGTGTTTTCAGCCTCAAAAGCTTTGTCCTTGGCCAACCTCGCCATGAAGCACACATTTGCAGAGAGACCTTCATCTTCATCATCCGAGAGCAACAACCATTTGTCATCTTCAGCAAGCAATGCATGACCGGCTTCCACTTTCTTTGCCAATAACATCTTCTGCTTGTAGTACTCATAGTTCCGCTTACGAGGTTGCTTGCAATCAATTGCAAAATGACCAGGATTTCCACAATTGTAGCACTTTTTGTCAGAAACTTTACCCTTCTCGACAACTTGTTTGTCATAACCTTCAACTTTCTTTTCCACATGCTTGTTACCACTTGATTCACCTTGACCATTATTCTTTGAATGATAGTGTTCCTTCTTGGGAAATGCACTTGTGGAAGAAGTGCGGAGATTGTTGTTAGTTGGCCTTGCTTTGTAGTACTTTTTCTTGAAGTGCTTTGTAACTGCGGCAAGAGCTTGATATAATTCGTCAGAAACACCATCTCTTGGAGCCAACATATCATCTCCCTCCTCATCAGATGAAGAAACAACTACCATTTGCCTTTTAAGAGAGCTTCAGAAACCTTCTTTTCAACAATTAATGCCAAAGGATCAGAAGATACAACTTCTGGCATTTTGTTCGATGAAGCTTTGTTTAGGACTTGATGTTCATTGAGTTTAAATGATTCATGAAGATTATGGATGGAGAACTTGGCCAGATTTTGATGTTGCTTAATCTGAGTTCCATAATCTTCCCACTCAGAACCAAGAGCTTTGATGAATTTGATGTTTAACTCAATCTCCGATTTCTTGACATTGTTCTTCCTAAGTTCATTTATGACATTGCAGAATCTACAGTAGACAGCCTCTAGAGATTCATTTGGCAATTTGCTGAAGTTGTCAAACTCAGTCAACACATTTGTCAACCTAATTGTTGAAGTTAGGTCAGATCCTTCCATTTGTCTTGCCACCTCATCCCATATCTCCTTGGCTGTATCATAAGAATCAACAGAACCAGATTTCATTTGGCAGTGCTTTGTATAAGCATGATCTAGCTCTGTTATTTGCAGTTGTTCGATCTTTTTGTTCAGCATTCAAAAGATCAAGAGTGAGTATTGCACCAGTGGTGGGATGGCGATGAACTGCAAGTCCATTAAGAATGGAATCTTTAAGAAGGTGACCATTTGGTTGACATTCCACATAATCCATGAATCTTTTCTTCCATAGTCCATAAGAACCACGGTAGAGAACTGGAGGTCTTGTGTCAGAACCTAATGCCAAAGCTTCACGAGAAGCCATTTGAAAGAGATTTGATTTGGAACTTGAATTAGAATGAAAGTTGAAATTTTCAGAAGTTGAAACGATCTTGAGAAGATCGTTTTAGGATATGATCGTCTTGGAAGAGATCGTCCTAGATGAATGAATTTTAGAACGACTTGGAAAAGATCGTTTTAGGATTAAGAAGAGTAAGACGATTTAGAGAAGATCGTCTTGAATGAACTTTGATGAAATTTGGCTAAGTATGAAATGAAACTGAAATTGAGGAATGATTTTGTGATTTGGAAATGGAAATTGAAAAGGAATTAAAGGAAATTGGAAAAAAAATTGAAGTATAAAGAACTTTGAAAATGAAACGATCTAAAAAGAGATCGTCTTGGAATTTTGATCAAGGAAATGAAACGGTCTTGATAAGATCGTTTTAGAAGACTTGGATCAGTTAGCCACAAACAACACTTTTCCAATAACCACACTTGCTAGAACGATCTTGTGAGGATCGTCCTACAAGCCACAACACAAAATGTATCAAATATGGAAAAACAACCACTAAGACGATCTTAAGGAGATAGTCCTAGTGAAGATCATTTTGAGGTCTTCTTCTCCAACAGAACACAAAGTAAAAACTCCATTGATGAATTATCAAGCTTCAATAACTTTCGATTTACTGAGTGTTAGAATGTGAAATCACTTGCAAAACGTTTGTAATTACGTCCGCAACAAATCCTAATACACAATTCAGCTTATAACACAACAGAATCAAAACCCAATTTTTAGCGCCAAAACTAAAAATTTCAATCTAGAGATTTAGATCGAATTGGAACGTAAAATTCAACAGGTATATGTTTTGAGCTATGAGGAATCGATTGGTGAACAAAACTAATGATTTTATGCAATTTGAATGAAGAATTATAATGAAACAGGGACGATTTTTGTGGAATCAGTTTTTGGTAGATTTTGAATGAAATTTGAGATCAAAAACAGTTATGGATCGATATCAAAGTGATATTTGCTCTGATACCACATGTAATAACACGATTTCTGCTATTGATTCAATCTCATCAATGGCGGTTCAAGTGTGTGTGTTCTTGGTGTGTTCAGTGTGTGTGATTTTCTAGAGAGAGAGACGATCTGAATAAGTTGTATGTAAAAATGGATTAAAGGCTTATGATTTCTAATGAGTTGAGGATATTTATAGTCTAAATCTACAATTAAGCTAATTGACACTCCTAGTCCCTCAACCTTAGAAATCATTTCACCATGTCTTAACAACAATAACATCCACTAACTTAAATTACAATTTATCACTATTTTTGGATTTCTAACAACCCTTAAGGTACTTCAAAATGCGCTTCACAGCCGCCAGATGAGATTCTTTTGGGTTAGACTGATATCTGGAACAAAGACATGTTGCAAACATTATATCTGGTCTACTGGCAGTTAAATACATTAGTGAACCAATCATGCCTCTATAGACAGTGGTGTTCACTGGCTTCCCATCAGGGTCTGAATCCATTGTTAAAGGTGCAGAAATTGGAGTTGATTTTGAAGGTGAAGAATTCATATCGAATTTTTTAAAAATATCTCTAACATATTTTTGTTGATTAATAAAAATACCATCACTGGTTTGTTTAATCTGGAGTCCAAGAAAAAATGTTAATTCACCCATTAAACTCATTTCAAATTTTGAAGACATGATTTTTGAAAATTTCTTGCACAAAGATTCATCAGTAGAACCAAAAATAATATCATCAACATAAACTTGTACCAACAGAAGATTACCTCTTTCACGAAGAATAAATAAGGTATTGTCAATTGCACCTCTTTTGAAACCTGTAAGGTGCCCTATTGTTGCGTGGATCATAATAAGAAGCAATTCGTTATGTCAAGAGTGCGGAATCCTCTTGAGATAACTAGATTGCTATTGCCTTTTGTTAATTAATAAGTAACTAATCAACCCAAGGAGATGCACAAGGCTTGTGGTTCGTGTAGAAGAACACACGAAGGAACAATTAACCTTAGCTCTGAAATTCGTGAATAACTAACAAGGATTCGAAAATCATTAACCTAATTTCGTAGATTAGGTCTTGTATTTATACTAGTTAAGTATTGGATCGTGTGGGCTTAGGCCTTAATCGCAGATTAGGCCCGAAACAATAATCAATCGATCTGCCTCGTGCTGACGTCAGCACGAGGCCAGTCCTACATGCTGATGACGTCAGCACGAGGTTCGACCCTTTGATTCTTTGTTTCACTTCGTTTGGCTCGTACACAACATCCAATCATCGTTTAAGGGTTCTACGATACTTATAAACCTTGATTCTATGTTCTTGTACCTGCAAAACAATATATAACACACAAACACAATACAAAACATAAACAGATATAATATTGAAGTTCAAACGTAATCATTAAATATCAACACAAGTTCTTATTTAAATGATAACACACAAGTTCCTAAAAACATAAACGATAATTAAATCTATGTTGCGATTGTCACAACGAATCTGCATCTGCAGACTCCCCCTTGACGATTGCAACTAGATCTCTTTAAAGTCTTCGAACTTGAACTTCGAAGCTATCCATTAAATAAAAGTCTTGTGCTATTCGCATGAATTCTCTCTTGCAAACAATGTGTGAGAATATTGCGATAGCGTCTTTCTTCAACTCTCCAAAAATCCACAGCTGAGCAAGGTATATCCAAAAGTCTTTTTTGATCACCTCTTGACAAGTTGACAACCTGCATTGGATCATACATGCATAGCAACATTTGTTTTTGTGAATCATCAACAAACATCTGTGCTTCGCCTGACTTGATATCTATCTACCAAAATGTCATCTCTGTCAGCATATCTTGATCCCATCTGATAGCAGGAACCTTCTTAACACATTTAATCCTTCGTTGTTTAAAACGAAATGTGCCATCTGGATTCTTAATCTTCTTCAAAGGTGTTGGCTTTATCAACCTTTCTTCTGGCTTCAGACCTCTAGCACTGAAATACTTAAATCTTTCATCTCTGAATCTATTCCAGTAGAAATCTGCAAGTCCATTGCTCTGAAGATTAACGAACCAGCGTCTTCCCAAATCTATCATGTCTGAATCATTGAGAGAGTGGAAGTGTCTTTGACTCATAGACATATACTGGCATCCCTCCTTTCTCTTGATAATAAACAATTTGATTCTATGATCATAGAACAACTTTGTATCACTGAGAAGTATTTGGGTGCATCCTTGTCTGAGATAAACTCCCAAAACGTCGATGGTTTATACATATCACGTATCATTAAACCAGTATGTCCTCTATAACCTGGAATTAGTCTATTAACAATAAACTCATGATCTTGCTGCACCTGAGGTATATTAAATCTTCCAAGATCAACCTCTCGTGTAGCATCTATATTCCAGTATAGATCTAAAATATTGTCATGTCCTTCATCAACAATATTTGCATATACCACAAACCTCAAACTTGCAGCATTCTTAGGTTCATTTGGACTATCTCTGATTGGATTGAGATTGAGATGGTCTACTTCAGCTATTGGTTCAACTTGAATGACTTCATCTTCATTAAAGACACGATCAAAGTCATAAGGTGTCTCAAGCAACCTTTTTCTATTAGCTTCTGAAGTAATGAACTCTCCTTCTTCCAAATCTTCATCATCGATACTTTCTAGATCTTCTTCAGCATCAAGATCGTCCAATGCACCTATCCTTTGAAGCTTATCAACAATTCAAACGATTTACATATACAAAGATAAAGAACATGAATTATAAGTCAAGACATAATAAAAAAGTATAAATACATAAAATAAATAATACTATATCATAAATATAATGCAACAATTACATTAATATTTATCTTATAATCTTTATCTATTTTAACTTACAACAATAATATGATATCATAAATATAATGTAACACATACATTCATATTTATCTTATAATTATTACAAAAACAAAAATAAAAATCATTAGCACTAAGGTTCATAATCCGAATCTGACTCTGACTCTGAAGATGTATGAGTTAACCCTGACTGTTCTTTCATTTGATCCCTAAGTAATCCTGGATCATAATCATCATCATAATCCATAATCTCTGCTCTAGCTCTCATGAGCTTGTGGATCATAACCCAATCTCTTTTCTAGTCTATGCACAATTAAAGGGTGCAAATCTGACTCTGTAGAGGCATTGGTAGTAGAATCAGTCTTAGTTGACTCACTATCCTGAGTAGATTTTCCTTTGCTAAGATTTTCTTTTTTTATATGATTATGAGGATCATTCACTATCTCCCTTTCTATTCTATCAGAATTAGAATCGGAGTTACCTGAATTGGAATCTTCCCATCATCATTGTTAGGATCATCAGGATCTGCATATGGAGCGGTCATCACAACGTTGCCTTTATCTTGAGTCCTAGAAGTACTAGCACCAGCTGTACCAGCAATCTCTGACTCTCTTTGTCTTGATGACTCCCCCTGATTGTTTCCAGTCTCTGTATCCATAGCATCATCAGCAGTATCTTGACCTTGACTTCTATTCTCTGGCTCACCAACATCTGGTTGTGCTTGATTAGGACCTTGAGCTGGATCTTGATCTTCATGATCATCATCTCTTGACTTACTTGCTAGCTCATCATCCTTACAACCACTCTTATCTCCCCCTTGAGCCAAGAATTGGTCAAGTCTAGAACCAAGAGAATGAACAAGAGCTGTCATCATGTCCATATCTTCCTGATGCTTAGCAGCTTGGAGCTTTAGTTGACTCTCCAAAGCTGTGACCCTCATCTCTAACATCTTCTTCTCTGAAAATAAACGACTCAGCTGCACTTGAACTGGAGCAACTGGACGTGACGTAGAAGCAACATCAGATGTAGAGGCCTGAGGTGGCATCGTAGCTTCAAATGAAGGCATACGAGCACTAAAAGTTCCTGTAGGAGGAATCTGTGGTCTTTGCAGAGGAGCCAACAAACGTCCCATGACAGTAGAAACAGGAACTGTCGCCTGAATAGGAGCAGACGAAGGCCTAGGAGCAACAAGTGTCAGTTCTGGCTCTTGACGAACTGTAGACTCCGGAGCAGTAGGAATCGTAACAGTTGTAGCCTCAGTAACAACTTGTGCGCGAGAACCAATTCCTCTTATTATAAACTTTGGTCTCGACCTTCTCTCCCCAACAAAACACAAGAAGCAGAAGCAGTAGACACCGAAACAGGAATCTCAGAGACAGAAGCTCTTAAAGCAACCAATGGAGTATCACCAACAGAAGGTGCATGAGACCTCTCCATGGCTTCAGTATAAGCAGCGAATTCTCTATTAACTTCAGCTTAAGATCTTGCATGTCTTCTTCTTCGCTTGGGCAGTCTCTCTTCCTCTTCTTCATCTTCTGAATCCTCAAAACATTAACCGGGACGTCAGGAGGACCAACATCAACATCAACTGGAGCAGAGGTAGAAGTAGAGACTCCAGTAGATGGTGGTACAAGATTTGCGGGATCATCAACATCCTGCATAAGAGCGTCCATATCTGGATCATTCTCCAGATCTCCAGCATACAGAGGAACATCATTTAGTCCCTCAAACTGATCAGCTCGCTCTTGTTGAGGATCTTCTTGAGCCTGATCATCAGCAGCAGCAGCAGCAGCAACATGCGCTTCATCTTCCCAACCTTGTCGAGGAGCAACATAGTCAGGATTTATGAGATGTCCGAACAATGGTGGATTGGCAACATTACCAGGAACACCATGACCTGCAAAGCGCTTCATACTCTCAACAAACACCTTACGAGTCAGATGACCCAAATTGAAAGTAGGACCATCAAACGGTAAATCTGCTATTCTGCGCTGAATGATTATCATAACAAATCTTGGAAATAAGAAGAATTTCTTATCGTTTCCAAATGCTCTCAACTGCTTTACAAAATTGTCATATATGTACTGGGAAAAGCTGTAGGGCTTGTTCAGCACAAGAGCAACCACCTAAGAAGCAGTAAAAATGTTCAACTGATCATGACCTGCACTCCGATGACTAAAAGACCTCAATAAATAGTAGGCAAGCAATCTCCATTTGCCTAGAAGACGATTCTTGCGATAAGGATGAGTAATATCACCAACATATCCCATACGCCTAAGAGCATTGTCACAAAAGCTTTCTTCAAACTCAACAGGACCTTGCTCCATATCATCAGTTCCTAAGTCCAAAATAGTCCGTAAGTCTCCAGCAGTAAACTGAATGTTACGTCCAGCAACAATAGTGCGAATCATAGTGTGATCACCAACTTCCACCAATCTTGCTGAGTTCCAGAATTCAGTAATAAGACTTATGACCTGCGGAGGACATCATGAAACTCTGGTGTGCATCCCGACTGTGTAATGCTGAGGTCAATTGCAGCATTATGTTCCTTGACGAACACGCAAGCACCTTGTCCTGCCATACCTGCATAAAAACAAACAAAAATGACAAGAAAACAAAAAGTTAGAATAAACGAAAAACAAAAGTTAGGGTTTTGACATTCTGCTTCGTGATGATGTCATCACGAGGAGGATCTCCTTCGTCGTGACGTCAGCACGAACCTAGCAAGAACCCAGAACACGAAGTACAAAACATCTCCATATGATGTTAAAATTAATCTAAAACATCATCGTGGACTTGTTTATGGTTCATGTATGCCCAGAAAAACTAAAAATCGAAACGAATTCAATTTAAATGAACACGAAGTGAATGTTCTTCGTGTTCTTCATCTGCTACATGTGAATAGTAAACGAGCCATAGATTCTTCGATTAATCTTGATTTTAAACATGTTAATGTGAACTTTTAATAGATTTAAAGTGTATAAACATCAGTTAATCTAATTGTATGTCCAATTTCAGTCCAAATCATCAAAAATCAAAGATACAATCCTTAGTTCGTTCGTGGTACTGTTTACGCGAAGAACAAGTCAATCATTGGGCATTATAACGACTTGTAATTGTCAAATTTCATAGTCAAAACATCAATAATCTATCCTAGATCATGAAGTTACCAACAAATCTGGATAAGAAACACGAAAAGTAGATGAAATCGATCGAAAAGGGAATGGATGAATAGTGTGCACGAGGAAGACGAAGTTCGTGTAGTTATTTAGGGTTAATTTTCGATTAATGGTAATTAATGAATAGTAATAACCCATATATATTCGAATCCACATGGGCCGGGCCGAACACGCAGTTCGTGGGCTTCGTGATGACGTCAGCGCGAGGCATGCTGACGTTAGCACGAGGTGATTTCGATTTTTCAGATTTTAAAACCACATAAGCTTCATTCCTTAGCCAAATTTCACGAATTTTCCAGAAATTTAAACAAGGAAAAATTCCAGAAACATAAACCTGTAGATACTCGTTACTAAAAACCTGTATCTACTCGAATATGTAATCAAAAATCATCCGTACTAAATTGCCATCACAATAATGTATCAAATAAATCTTACATTTTATCTTGACACAAAATCAATCATTTCTTCATTGATGTTTAACTCAACAATGCAAAGCATTTCAATGTATAATGCATTACAATACATCAAAAATATCATATCAACAACCTATCACATTACATCTTAGGTTGTGATCTTGATAATAAAACTATAACATATCACACTAAGTCTTAGGTTAATAAATAGGCAATGATGTATTCCGCATGTAGATTAATCATGATATATCCAATCCGACTTGTTTCAACATGGTATTCAAATGAAATTTGATATCTGTAACCTGCACACTTAACAAACTTCATCAATGCATCAAAAACAATAAATATCATAAATATGCAAACAACCAAAATCTTAACCTAGCAATCATTACAAGATCTAAGGCAAGTCCAATCTTTGTCAAGCATACTTATCAACCAAAAACAATTGAAATTTCAAAAATTTACTTGAAACATATTCAAAAATATTTTGACTTTTCAATTTTCAGAACATTTCATTTTCTAAATTAAACAACTTATGTATTAATTAGAAAACCATCTTTTAAACATTTATACCGTAAGCAACAAGACTTATATAATTCACTAAGAATTATAACTTTTAATGCTTATCAAATCTCTCGTGCAATAAGAACTAGTTTGACACACAAACTAACACTTATTACAAAAATAAAATAAAACGAAACAAAATAAAAATAAAAATAAAACATTAAAAATTAAATTAAAAATAAAAAATAAAATACTAAGCTACTTTATTTATTTACAAGAAATTATAAGTTTCTGCAGATTAGATCAGATTAGCATTTACATAAGTCTGCAAGTGAGAAGTAATTCTCTTATTATTATATATGAACAGTGATTCAACCACGATTACCGGTATATTTGTCCTCTTAAACACTCGGTACTTCCAGTTTCTTTTGAATTATGACACTGTCGACATACCCTGGCCAAGGACAGTCACCATGTAACCGAGTATCCTAATATGCCATTGAATAGTTTGAGAACTTATGTGACCCATATTCAGATATACTTCCGTAATCGATACAAGCACTAAGATAACAAATATTCAATATATATTCAAAAACATCCTTAAACAAATCATGAGACACTTTTTAGATAACAGAATTTAATTACTTTGTGATTTAACTTATTTGCTTTTGCATTTCATTATTTATAAGGAACCGTGATTTTCTATGAGACCCATGTAGCGAACTTTCTGACAACCTATCCCAAGTTGGAAGCTTTAGGTAGGCTAGCTATACAAAGACACCCCGAGGACATACTTATCCGAATCTCAAAGACCACATTAGCCCCTTAATTTTCATTCATTTCATTTGCATAAACACTATCACATTTAACTTTCATGCTCATGATGAGTAGAGGTTTTTGCCTATACATTGAACAAATCTTATAGTAATGATAGATCTTTCACAAATTTAAGGACTAGATCAATTCATTACTGAAAAGCAAGCATTCTCTGCCATATATTTGAATATGTTTCCCACAAGAACATTGTATAAATTAAGTTCAGATTAAGGAAACCTTGCTACTTTGTGTCTACCAATATATCCCAAATTGTAATTACTGAACTAAGCAGTTATATTACGATTAAGCAGACTTAAAAGCTAAGTATCCTCACTTCTAATCATCTTACAACATTAACTTAAATCTCTCCCTATTTTTGTCATTTTCTCATTTTTCACATTTTTATAATTTTTATGACACTAAGAACTCTTTTTGTATTTTTATGACTCTAGCTATTTACAGACACAAACTTACAAAATTAGTTCTTTGAGAGATTTAATATGAATCAGCATTCTTCATCCCATTGAGAAGAATTAACTTCTCAAATCGAGTCTTATCAAATGCTTTGGTATACAAATCAGCTAAATTATCATCGGTTATAACCTTTTCCAAATGAATTAACTTCTTTTGGGCACAATCACGCAAGAAATGATGTCTAATATCAACATGCTTGGTGACCTTATGCATGATAGGGTTATTTGTAATGTCTATAGCTGACTTATTGTCTATTCTAATAGGAGTATCAAGAAAATCCATACCATAGTCACGAAGTTGTTGCTGAATCCACAATACCTGGGAACAACAGCTACCAGCAGCCATATACTCTGCCTTACATGAAGATTGAGCAACACATGTCTGCTTCTTACATTGCCACGATACTAATCTTCCTCCTAGCAACTGACAACCTCCAGTCGTAGACTTTCTGTCATTGTTACAACTGCCAAAGTCCGAATCAGTATATGCAACAAAATCAAACGTTCCTCCCATTGGATACCATAGAGCAAGCCCTTGGTTCCCTTAAGATAACGTAGAATACGTTTTGCTGCAGTAAAATGTGACTCTTTCGGACTAGCTTGAAATCTAGCACAAAGACAAACAGCGAACATAATATCTGGACGCGAAGCAGTCAGATACATCAATGAGCCAATAATAGCACGATAATAAGTTGCATCCACAAGTTCATCTTTCGGATCAAGAACTCCTAAACCATGATTTTGCTGAATAGGAGTACCATATGTCTTGGACTCTAACATTTGAAACCTCTCTAAGATGTCATCGACATACTTAGACTGGTGAATAAAGAATCCATCTTTCCTTTGATCTACTTGTAGTCCGAGAAAAAATTGGAATTCCCCCATAGCACTCATTTCAAATACATTTTTCATGCTCATTTCAAACTCTTTGCACATCTTTATATTAGATGAACCAAAAGTGATATCATCCACATAAACTTGGACAATTAGATAATCTCGCTTCTTCCACTTGATAAACAATGTGCTGTCTATCGATCCTTTTGTAAATCCATTTGTCAACAATGTGTCGACAACTTTTCATACCACACTCTGGGTGCTTGATGCAATCGATAAAGAGCCTTATCCAGTCGATATGCTCTTCTTGGATAGTTTGGATCTTCAAACCCCGGTGGTTGGTGAACATACACTTCTTCCTTGACTTCACCATATAAGAAGGCACTCTTAATGTCTAACTGATACACCTTTATACCTTTGAAACTTGCATAGGCTAAAAATAACCTTATAGCTTTAATCCTAGCAACTGGTGCAAAAGTTTCGTAATAGTCATACCCTCCTCGTTGTGCAAACCCCTAAGCAACCAAACGTGCTTTATTTCTAGTAACGATATCTTGTCATCTCGTTTGCATTTATATACCCAACGAGTTCCAATCGGTTCTTTACCTCTAGGCACATCTACTAACTCCCAAACTCCAAGTTTTTCAAATTGAGCTAATTCTTCTTGCATAGCTTCAACCCAACATGGATCTTGAAGTACTTCCTTAACATTCTTAGGTTCTACTTGTGAAATGAAACCAGAATACAAACACTCAGTTATCAATCCGGTGTCTTTCACTTCACAAAACAAACTAGTTAGATCCTTATTCAACTGATTTCTAGTTCGAACAGGTTCTGTAGCATTACCAAGAATATTTTCAACTGGGTGATCCTTATTAATTCAATATTGAGGAACCGAATCAACATTCAGACTTTCTCCTAAATTTGTTCTAATCTGAAACTCAGGAGAGCTGAATCATCTTCCGATTCTTCAGAAATAGATCATCATCAGGCAGTGTAACCTTCGATGGAGTAGGTGTGTGTAGTGTTTGGGTTCATTATTGTCTGAATCTAGTGTCTTATCCTTGTTCTTACCACTTTCATCAACGTCAGTAGTAGACTGAACGTTGGTTGGAGTAGTATCGACATTCCGAGTAGGCGGAGATATAAGAGTATTATCCATGTGATCTCTTAAAATAATCACATCGTCAACTGTCTCAGGATCTGAATAAGAATCAGGACCATGTAGTGAACTAACACACTATCGTATCGAAGTTTTTGCCACTTCCAGAATGTATAGCGGGCTTATGACTGACAATCTTGACATTGTTCCAAATCAACTTTGCCGGTCTGTTTGTTGTAAACCCGTCGAATTGATGTTCCCGGTTTATAACCCATGAGAAATCCCTCTTCAACCTTTGAATCAAACTTTGACTGAGGTAGATACTTCAAGAAAGTACACGGTACACCAAATGTTCAACATTCTGTAAATTGGTTTCTTCTTATGTAGAAGCTCATAACATGTCTTATTATCACGCTTAACTACAGTAACCCTATTTAAATATGACAAGCTGTATTCACCGCCTCCCCCCAAAACATAGTAGGAAGCCCTGAATCTGCAAGCATAGTTATGGCTATCTCGATTAGAGTCCTATTCTTCCTTTTCTGCAACTCCATTCTATTGTGGTTCATAGGAGAACGTATTGATGTTGGATTCCTTTTACAAACAAAAGACATCCATCACATTATTCTTGAATTCAGTCCGTTGTCACTCCTGATTCTTTAACATGAACTCCATAAATGTTTTCAGTTTCGACAAAGAAATTTATCAAAATCTGGAGTTCATTTCGATTTAAGAAAGAATACCCATGAGAATCTCGAGTAGTCATCAGTAACCACCAAACAGTAATACATCCCACCGATACTTCTTACATTCACTGGACCAATAATCCATGTGAAGTAACTCGAAAGGATTGGCAATAGAATTTTCTTGTTTCGGTTTATGTGCAGATTTTGTTGTTACCTTTCAGACAAGGTACACATTTGTCTTCCATTCCAAACCGTTTCAGGAACGCCGTCAACCAAACCAGTTTGACAATGTCATTCATCTTTCGGAAATTGATAGTCCCATTCTTCTATGCCATATAACGATTAAGATTCGTTTGCTTTTGATAACAAGCAAACGATACTCTGGATTATCAACACCTAACACAAGGCCATAGATGTCTCTCTTCCTAGGAGCTTTTAGCAGGATCCAGTCTTCAGGAATAAATATCCTGGTTTCAATAAAGTGCTTCTTTTCATTAAAATGGACAGTGTTACCCTGTCACAAATTGAGAAAAACTTAATAAAATTATGTGATACGTTCCACATAATTGACCTTCCCAGCGTAATCTTCCATTGACAACATCACCTTGGCCCGAGATGTTGCCGCCCTTGGGACCAGCGAAACTAACATACGAACCATTTACATCTTCAATAATGGGACAAAAACATTTGTCCCCTGTCTGTGCCGAGAGCATCCACTGTCAACTACCAAAGACTGATAGGTTCCTGGTTCTCCCTACACATTAGACGATACGTTGGTTAGTTTCTGAAAGGAACCCAACCTTTTGAGGTTAGGTTTGCCGAATTCATCTCTAATGATCCATTCGGTCCATATCATCGCTCTATAATGGAGCCTTGGAATGAAGATAGTGTCACAGACTGTTTCTTAGGTGAAGTGAAACGAGTCTAGGAGGTGAATTCCTGGTGAGTGCGTACCAAATCTAGGTTGACTCCCTAATCGATCATAGAATTTAGACGAACTATTTATTCAACAGAGGAGGTAGGAGACGATTTTGTTGAGCCATCTTTCTAGGTGAATTACTCCGTTGAGGTGTTATGAAACGACTGGATTAACTACTAGAGTAGTATTCTGTGAAGGTCCTGTTGTTTTGGAGTCTTAGATATTGACACTAACTTTGATCTATAACAATAGACTCTCCATATGACACATTTCTAAGTAACTTAACATAATTTCGTGCATTTTTATTATCAGGATGTCTTTTTGCATACTCCTCATAATAATCCCTTTTTATGCACTAAATTTTGGTTGACTTACTTGTTCAACTAGTTTACCTCCCTTAGGATTAGGAATATCACAACATCCTTGACTTGACTGGACCGTCATTCTTAGGATTCGTGACTTCCTATTTGGACATTCAATAGGTAAATGGTCTTTCTCACGACAAGTATAACACTTCTTTACTTGTTGTTTCTAGATGGACCATTATCTATTTCAGGGATTGGTATACCATACTCCTTTATTTCATTATGGTATCAAGCGTCTGATTGCTTCTTCATATTTGTTATTGGTTTAAAAGAGCATAATGTCTAT